>NC_136701.1:18063028-18233028 GCF_947650265.1 Symphodus melops
GTTATCTGTTAACTCACAACGCCACTCTAATTTACTATACAATGAGCTTGGTGCTCGAGAATACAGCAAGTGGAGAAGCAATTACAGAAGAGAGCGGTCAATGCGCGTCTGTGGTCATAAATGGGAATCCACAGACATGGAAACATGGAGCGAGAGTGATGAGCAGTGTTTGAGGAGAGGAGTATTATATTCTTTATATTATATTCTTTTTGAACAATTCTAAATACATGTCAGAGCTCCCCAAAAAATGTTGGTGAAGTTTGTGTTATAAATCTACTCTGATCCTGTATTTGATCATGCCAATAAAACCCTCTATTTCAGTCCTGCTCAGAACAGGCTGTTTCTGGGTCTGTAGCTTTAAATGCAAATGAGCTGTGTCTGGCCACGCCCCTCTAGGAGTCATAGGGTGGATCGGACTTTCTTGCTCCACGCCTATTTGTTTATGGTGAGAGGGCAGACTCAGAGGGCAGAACAAACACCGAGCTGTGGGAGTGTCACCCACCTGGGGGAAGGGTTACTGCCCTTTGTGATGTCATGAAGGGAGAATGTGGCCTTTAATCATTTTTAATTCTTACTGCATGAATGAGATGGACAGGGGACAAATTTAAAAGCTGTCATCTGCCTGGACAATAGTTTTTAATAATTCTGCACCAAACTGCAGACAGCAAATCTCCACTATTATCTTATTATCTCATCTCGTGAAATGTGCATACAGTTCTGCAACGAACATTCATAAATGTGGTTTGTAATTGAGAACTTAAATGGGCCTTATTTTGAATTGATCTGTCCTTTTACCGGATATTTCTGAACAAACTTTAAATCCAGCGGGCAAATCTATTTGTTTAGATGATGAGAACATTATAATTTTAATCAAAAAAATGTCTTTCAGTCTGACCATTCGTATCATTGTTTAGAGCGATTTATTAATTTATTAAGTCATTTTCATTCAGTCTTTTTGTGGTTTATGGACTTAACAATTAAGGGTTTTAAATAACAAGCACTGTCTTTTTCTTCTGCCTAAACAGACTTCAGCACATCTAACAAGGTGAAATGTTTAAAATGTAAGTATGGCAGAACTGATGTGTTGCTTTTGGAGCTCTTTTTTTTTATTGGATGTTGTGCAGGAGAAGCAGGCTGACTTGATGACTTGTGTAAAGAAATAAAAGGATTAGTTTCTTGCACTGCTCTGGATTTAAGGCCAACATGATTAACTACTGTTGTGGTTTCCCTGCACAGACCTTGATTGCTTTCATCTGCTGTCTGTAAAATGTGTGTGTATGTGTGTGGGTGTAACAGTTGACTAATTGGACATGGCAGCTGCTTTGTTATGGGTTCAGATACTTAAGACTAGCCCCTGGTGTGGGAGACAGGAGGACATACTGAAGAAAACTGAGATTCTGTGCGTTTATTTGATGGTAAATGAAACTACAAAGTGTCTAATATGATACCAGTGAACATGATAATACATCAGCAACATGTGCGGCATCTCTCTCATCCTTTCATCTGTCTTTGACCTCCCTTTCTTTCGCATCCACATCTTGCCCTCCAATGTCCCCCTTTTGTCCCCCCTTAAAATGGTTTAGTTTTTATTCATCCCTTGCTTCTTTTTCCTGTCTCTCCTTCCTCACATCCTTACTGTCATCACCTCTTGTTTTATCGCTGCTTCTGCGGACCTCTCATATTTACAGCTCCTTACATCTACCGTTAGCCGCCACTACCTCACCTCTGACTTCGTCATCTACCGCCAACATAAGCCCTTTTTTCTTGACGATTTGATGATCATCTAAAATGTATATGGTGCTAACGGTGACTTTTTGTTCTTCTTTTTTTAACAATCTGACTCATGCATCTCAGGATGAATTTAATCACCCACTCTGACAAACAAGGACAAGGAAAGGGAGACAGGCTTTCAGCAGTTCTGCTGACATTAGTGTCAGCTTTGGATCTGTATTCTTATCCAGACAATCTTACAATGTAGATATCAAGTGCATAAAAACCAGATGGAGACTTTCAGTTTGACAGAGTTTTCAGGAAGCATCACATTGCACACAAATTATATTGTAATATCTCCCCCGCGGTCATATGTGAATTGATCTGTAATGTATCTGTATACAATTGTGTACATTTTGTGTGTGTGTGTGTGTGTGTGTGTATACTTACTAGAACAGGATGTGGTTAGCTTCATGTCTCTCATACCTGGCTGTGGTACACATGGACCTGAGACACAAAGGCAAAGATGACAGATGACTTTCTTTGCCTCGAAAACATCCATGCTGGAAACATCTCTGGCTCTAATCAAGCTCAGTGTGTTAAGGTGACCCATGCCTAACACATGTCAGGTTGGTTGTTGGTAGGTGTGGCAGCATTCTTTTTTTGTCTTTCATTGATAAAGAATCAGGGTCGCTAAACACAAATGTAAAAATTAAAGCTCGATAATTTGACAGTTGTGTTAATGTTTGTGTCCGTGTATCCCTAAAACCCAAATAATTCTTTTTTTTTTTTCAAACTCACATAAAATGTAATTGTGAACTTATGTAATCGCTTTTGTTTTCATGCTCAACCCTGAACACAGAGGGTGGATCATGTAAAAAATGTTTGGTATCTACTTTTGAGCATCTTTGAGGCGACTCATCTGCCAGGAGGAATGTGCAAACTTTTTTTTTTTTTTTTTTTTAAATCACTCCTAAACCTGTTTGGGTAGAGACGGTGTGTAAAAACATTTCATTTCGAAAGTCGGCCCGCAAGGCAACTCAAAGCCTAATTTGGGAGCTGCTACAGTGATTTCCAAATTAAAAATAAATGTAAGATTCACCTTAGCTGATGCTCCCGAAGATGAGAGAGAACATCCATATGGTAGAGGTGGCAGTAGATGGTGTGTAGGTCCTACAGGAAACAAGACAATACTGTTTAAAGAACATGTCATCATCATCATCATCATCCAACAAGAATATAAAGAGATGAAGAAAGAGAGAGATTGTTTGGAAAAGTCACACACAGTCCCGCCTTTCATAATCATATCATTAACACACACACACACACACACTGCTTGAAGTGTGTTTATTATTTTAAAAAAGGGAGCGCTTCAAAGATTAGCTCATTGTTTAGAGTGTGTGTAATGGATGGACAGCACATTCATTACATTTACTGCAGCGCTCTGACACCAGCTCCACGGGGCTAAACGCTGCCTGTCAAAGTGACACCTTCAAACCAGACAGGCAGGCACGCCGCTTCTATGTGCACACATGACAGGAGCAAGACAGGCACAGATATACCCACCCACAGCCTTAATATAGTACCCTATCAGGGCCAGCTGTCAAAACATTAAGAGGCTGACAGAGTGTGTGTGTGTGTGTGTGTGTGTGTGTGTGTGTGTGTGTGTGTGTGTGTGGAGGGAGCAAGTAAGCATCTGTAGGATCAAACAAACAGTTGTTATTAAGGCTGCGGGGCGACTACTTTGAACAGGTGGACTGGAGGGCTGACTGCTTATGTACACACACTGATGCTCTCACACTCTACAGACCGGCTCATCCCATCCAGAGATGGACCAATGGCTTCTTTCCTTTACGAAATCGGTTTTTCTTCATTGTCCCGATCTCCCTGATGCTTTACGGCGAATGCACTTTTCTTTTTTTGCATTGGTTAAGGATGTGAGATCGCCCGTGCCTCATATGAAACGCTAACTTATATGAGTGTCCGACTTCCCGTCCCGCTTTTTTTTTTTTTTTTCTTCTCCCTCTGCGAAGGTGATGCGTCATGCTCCAGCATATCTGGCAAAAATAGAAGCACATTTGTTCAAATCTCATTTCACGAGTTGGGGAAATCATTTCTACACAGCCGTGCAAAACATGAAGGGTTCTTGTTCTTCTTTTCCAAATGCAATTTATTTTTCGTAACTTAAACCCATGATTCAGTTACTACACGTAGACTCTGGTTATATTCTATGAGAGAAAAGATTCATGAATGGAGAATTTCTTCCAACAACGGAGTGAGGATGATGGGTTGATTCTTTATTGCGGCTCAGAGAGTTACTCTATTGTCCTCGAAGGAGCCTACTTGCTCCCTTTTAAAAAGAAGAGCGCAGACGGCCCTGTCCCACCTTTTTTAAATAAAGGGTTAGCTAAACACTGAGGAACAGAGAGCTTGACCCGGCCAGCCGCTTCACACAGTGAGTTGTAACCCTCCATTTACTGATCCTGAGGCAGGAACACAGGACTGAGAGTCTGCTTCAGCAGCGGTGAGGAAGTGGACCTGTATCGACTTCAAATCACAGTTAACTGGGTTAGTGAGCGCAACAAACTGCTGCAGTAAGCGCTCCTGTCATGTTGCTGAGCACGCATGTGTGTTCGTGCCTGCGCATGGACTGTACAGTTTCAGGGTGTACAGACCTGAGGCGACTGACTAGCTGGGGGGGGGGGGGGGGGGGGGAGAGGAGACAGCCCAAACACTCATCTCTGGGTTCTATTCATGCTGGAAACAGCAATTACACAGAAGTTGGCCATCGTTCCTCGAGGCACGCTGTCATCAAACGATAGCCAACCGGGTTCTGAGATTGGATGCGAGTCAGAATGCCTGGATCGGACCAATCGAGTGACTGTATACGTTGGAACCAAAAGATGACGCAAAACAAAACAGATTGATTTTACTACATGGCCCTCACACAATGTGTACTACTACTACTACTACTACTACACACACACTGCTGCTGCTGCTACTACTACTACTACACACATCCATAAAAGACAGCTGCCCCCGTTTCACGTATTGATTGGTGTAGAACAGGTCATCAATAGGCCCAGACAGACAGATAGCAGGATGTCCGAGGAGGGGATCTCTGCTCTGTCATTTCAATCTGTGGTCTCCCAGAGAGAGAGAGAGAGAGAGAGAGAGAGAGAGAGAGAGAGAGAGAGAGAGAGAGAGAGAGAGAGAGAGGATGGTAATGCGATCACTACATCGCCCACGCCAATCTCTCTCTCTCTCTCTCCGGATTGAGGGTGTGGTGTTTGTGGTCTGGTTTTTGGTGGCGTTCCCCATATTTTAATGGCATAGTGTCACTCCACATATCTATTTTGCAGTGGTGCCTCCATTTGTAACCATCATGGAAAAAACCTGGTCCCAATGTTATAGAATCTGAAATCCACATTAGTTTGTTCAGTTCATCGGCAACACTTCAGAGCGGGTTTGAGAAGACTTCTCTGACGTGAGATATCAGAGGGGCCACATCGCTGTCTATCAAACGGGATCGGAAATCTGTACCTGTGCCCAAGTCAAGATGAAGGTTTTCCATGTGCAACTATCAAAGCCATGTCCTTCACGTCACTCGACGAAAGCCCACATTGTCGTCTCATTGTCCTCCCTCGGGGACACACCAGGCAGCAGAGAAACCCTCCTCGGTGACATGTGACCTTTAAAGCTGTCCTCGTGTGGCGACCTGATGACTCCATCTGTGATGAAGTTTGTCACAACCTCGGGAGAGACACACGTGAACTCATCACCAGCTGAGGCTGAAGCACTTCACGTTAACCACTTTTTTTTTTTTTTTTGGAAATGTAACTTTGTCTTTGTCTGCAGATGGTTTCACAGCACATACACAGAAACACAAGGCTGCATACGACACAGAAATAAAAAATAAAAAAGTCTTCTTTTCTAAGTCATTTAAATGGTCACGACTTCAACTAACCAGCAAGATTTTCAACAAACTGATGAAATGTCTAAAAATGTATTCTGATCTCATCCTCAGAAGTGCGCCCTGTCAGAAGCAGAACTAAGACAAATGGAGCTGATCTGCCAGGCTCAGAGCATGTTGTGCCTATCCTGGTTCTGTGCACGTGTGTGTGTATGTGTGTGTGTGTGTGTGTGTGTTGCTCACTTAGCTACAGCGCTGCTGCCACCTACTGGCAGAAATATCCATCTCATTGAAATCTAGTACACACAATGCCCCACTCCTCCATGTCCCATGTGTCTTTGCATGTGCCCCTGCCCTCCCTTTGCACCCCCCCCACACTTACAAGACAGCGTACACAATCTGTGCTATTAATATTATGTTATCGTTATTTTATTTACTTCAATTTATCTCTTATGACAATCAACATATACTTTTTTTGTTTCTCTTTTTTTCCCCTCAAATTTGCTTTTGTTTACTCGTTTGCTTCTTTCCACTCAGCTGCCGACCTCGAGGGATCACATGACCAAACACACGTTCACATGTCCCATACATTAAAATATTCAACTTTAGTCGTATTTGTCTTTATGCGTATTTTGTTTTTCTGTATTGCTTGTTGTCTTCGTTCATTTGTTCGTTGCTTCAATTGTCATGTCTGCGTGCACATTTTTATTTTGTACTTTTTGCACTTTATCTCAATAAAAAAAAGAAACAGAAAAAAAAGGAAACAGCCAACTCATTACCAACATTTGGTCCTACAGGTCCAGTATGTGTACTCACTGACCCCCTTTTTTAACCTCCATGGTAGAATGGTGCATTCATCAGGAGAAAAACTCCTGTGCAGCCTGTGTTTGAGCTGCGACCACCGCAGACCCTGAAACGCCATTTTTAATCTCCGTTTAAGCTACACACACGTCATCAGTGTGTTTGTGCCCCGCACCTTCAACCCTGACAGGATACTGACATTATGACGCATCGCCTCCTAAAGTAGGCCTCTTACTCATACATAAACAAGCCGTGGCAGCACACGAGCAGTCATAAAAAAAAAAAAAAGCAAGTCGTAGCAGTGCAGAGGTTGTTGTTCCGCCCATCACGTTTCTCCCTTTCCCATCAAAAGACGGCCTAGAAGCAACGCACACAATTCATGATATGTTGAGAGGCACTCCTTCAAGAGAGGAAAAAAAAAAACCTTGAAATGGGAGCTGTTCTCTTTACATATCAGGTACAACCACCGTCCTCCATGTTGCTTTTATGGACTGAAAGGAAAACGTGGTTGTGACTTTTTCACACATTTTAATTTGCAGTAGGTGTCACCGCTTTTTCTCCCCTGGTCTGAACTTATAGGTTTTATAGTGTCGGGTCGGTCATGAGTGTTTGGGTGGGAGTCAAATAATTCAGAGCTTTTTCATTTTTTGGGGTCGAACGTGGTCCGTCTCCATCTGAGGCTGCTTTTGTCGAGGGTTCAATCACCCGTCTGCCCACACGCCCACCAGAATGCACGGCATGCCGGTCGACAGAGAGGATATTGTGGACGGATGGAGACAACAAGTCCATTCAAGCCAGCAGAAGAACAAACAGCTTGGCTAACATCCTGCCTGCATGACCAGCCTTTAACATTTACATGACATCAGCCACGCACTCCCGAAGCCCTCCGTGTCAACAGTGTGCTTTGCTGTAGAATAACACGGTTAAGCCAGGTTATTAAAAAAAAATAAAAAAAACCTTTCATGTACAGAAAACCCCCCCGCATATTTTTACTCGATTTTCTTTTATGAAAAATGCATACAAAAGAATAAAACAAAGTGTCTTAGTTTTTTAACATGACATTAAACGTCACAGCATGATTTCATTACGACACCGCCGATGCTAACCAGGTCGAACCCAGACCTAACATTGCCATGGAAGTCAATTTTATAAACATCTGCACAGAATGAGGCGCCTTTTTTTTTTTTACAGCCTCTCAGTAACGCACGCAGGGGCTGAAAACAGGCCTGGACACAAACATCAGACTGTGATTGGCTGCATTGAGAAGGGAATTCAGCATGAGCGCTCTTTACTGTCACATAAATCCAAACGAGTCGGTGGCCCAGTGGACGGACATGCAGACGGAGCATTAGCAGCCACATTTGTCGAGGAAGCGCATTAAACGGTTGCTACGACGCTACGACGGCTGCAGCGCTTCTAATTTGTAAGCGAGAGCTGACACTTTTATTCTTGTTCTAACGTGATGTTAGAGTCCCATAAAAGACGGCAGAAGCAGTGAAAAATAAATCCACCCCCAGTCATTACTCACAGCTGCACACACATCTCCTCAGCAGACATTTAAAGGCTCAAGTGCAGGGATTAACATCAGGCACGATAGGACGTTGATATTCCTAAAGCCTTTACGAGTCCAACCTACAAGGTCAACTGTGATCCCGGGCTATCATAACTCCAGGCAGGATCATTATCCACACAGCAGAGAGGCTCACTCACAATCCTCTGCTGCCCTGCATGCTCGCGTCTGATCGCTGTCCACGTCAGTGTGAGGTTTCATTTAAAGTTTATTTAATGCGGACATAAAAAAATGACAGTGGACAGAACAAGTGTTTTAGCACGTGCGCTAATTCACAACACCTTTCCACACAGGCAGCTTTTGAAAGGATAAAACAATTCAACTAGAACGAAAGAGAAAAAGAAGAACAAAGAAAAATCAACAATAAAAACAAAACAAAAACACAACTACCAAAAAATGGAGCAACAAGCAAATGCGAGCAATTTTCTGTTAGTTCAAAAATTACACTGCACTTCGATCTTATGAAGCCATTATTTTTACTCTGATCTCAGCCTCTGTTTGTCTCAACAAATCAGTTATTTTCAGCAACAGGTCCAGGTTAGAGAGAGAGAGAGAGAGAGAGAGAGAGAGAGAGAGAAGAGAGAGGGGAGAGAGAGAGAGAGAGAGAGAGAAGAGAGAGAGAGAGAGAGAGAGAGAGGAGAGAGAGAGAGAGAGAGAGAGAGAGAGAGGGGAGGAGAGAGAGAGAGAGAGAGAGAAGAGAGAGGGGAGGAGAGAGAGAGAGAGAGAGAAGAGAGAGAGAGAGAGAGGAGAGAGAGGGGAGGAGAGAGAGGGGAGGAAAGAGAGAGAGGGGGGAGACTTGCACAAACGGCTTTAAAGACCCTTCTTCTAGCTTTCACTGTAATTTGACCGTACAGAATCTCACACACACACACACAAGCACACGCACACGTGGATCTGATCATTCAGCGAATCATTTCAAGCACTGAGTGACACACTGTAGCTAAAGTGCGCTAACTAGAAACGCTGAAAGCAAATACAGAGCTGCTCCTGGATCCTGAGAGTTTCCACGCAGGATTTTGGGGGTCATAAAAAAAAGCGCGGTGACGACGGTCGCGGAGGCGCTGGTGATGGAGCGGGTTATGGAAAGAGCGTGAAGGAGGAGGGGGGGGGAGGAGTCACTCAACTCTGATGATGATCATCTGAACTGGATGACTGGATTTATTTTTACAGACTATAAAGTCGCCATAACATCCTTAAATAGAAGACGGATAGTCATAGTGATGTGAACAGAGGGGATGATGACTTTATGAATCACGACTTCTCTCCTGGGAACAATGCCAACCGTGCAGCCTGGCACATTTTCACTATAATGAAAACAAAAGATCAGTCTGCCACTTTCGCATGTACTACAACATCTGGCTTCCTATTGGTCCTGCTTCTTCTTTTCTTCCTTTTTGGAAAAAAAAAAAAACGCTTAAGAGAGAGTCTGCACTTTACCAGGTGCTTTTCTGCTGCCAGCCAATCTAAACACACACGCACACACACACACACACACACACACACACACACACGGACCCACAAAAACACTGCCACACACAGACATGGAAAATCTGACCCTTAATGTCATTTCAGCTGCGTATTGCTGAAATGTATTTTTAAAAAGGTAGAGGAAGTTTTCTTTTCAGTGGAAGTGGGCAAACACGCACATTTACTGTGGTCAAGCCTTCCTGCTGTTTGTTTCGCATTGTGTGAGATTTAACGTTTCTGTTCCCCTGCTTAAGACATCACGGGTGAAGAGGGTGCGAGTCATTGCTCTCAGTCTGTTGTTTTGTCCGGCGACTACGTTTAAAAAAAAGAAAGAAAAAAAAGAAAGAAAGAAAATTTCAAAATGTTTTATTGACGCTTTTAAAAAGGTTTTTTTTTTTTTTTTTTTTAAGTCCCAGCTCTGCAGTCCACCATCAATCTCTGCTCTCTCACGGCCTTGTTATGTTCCATAAATATGAAAAATGCCACACACACTTTGTGCTTTGAATCAGTAGAATGTGAGTGTTTGGTTCTGTGCTAATTACACTGCCCATCTGAGCAGAACTAACTGTTGGCTTTGACAGATTTCAAAGACATCCTAAAACACCCTTCAGATTTATTTCACCAGGGTTTTCCCACTCCCTTCTGCTCCCTCTCATCAGCCGCTCGTTTTTTTTTTGCGCTCATCTATCATTTCCCTCTCTCGACACGTTTGCGCCATTGTTTCACGCTCTCATTGACTTCACTAATGCACTTCTATAGTTTTATCTCAATTATGCGAGCGGTGAGTCTTCGAGCTACTTAGCGTTTCATCACCTGCCGTTCGGAGTTCATTCGTCTTTCAGGCTGCCGGCCTCGGCAGTGTGGGACGGAGCAGCCCGAGAGGTTTCCGTCTGTTTCAAAGCGGCAGATGTAAGAGAGTGAAAGTCACCGAGCTGAACTCACTTACTCCACAGTCTCCCGCCAGACAGAGCATATCTGACTTTAAAGCCCTTTGAACTCTGCTATCTAAATGAGTCCGCTCCTTTTCCACTCTCTTTTTTCGCTGATTCTTGGAGAACCGTCGACGTTTCATCTCCCTGTGATGCATGTAAACTAAAAGCTGAGAGGACTTTCAAGTAAAAAAAAAAAAAAAAACATAGATGCGTTTCTTTTTAACTTAAAACTTTTTGACTTTTAATAAATAAAAAGGCACAAAACCTATTGATCTTATAACGACCACTGAAAAAGTATTTACGTACACTTCAGTGGGAGTTTGAAATCTGTCTCCTTTTCATTTAGAATGATTGACATGTGGCCAGAGGGGACAGGTGGGATTCAAACCCAGGGTGGCCTCTGTACATGGGGTGCGTAAACTAACCACTAGGCCACCAGTGCCCTAAAATCTCCCACAAGGTCCTCGCTTCCCACATGCTAGTAGTCAAACTGAAAGAGGGCAGTGTTACTATGGATCTTCTTGGAAGCCCCTCAGGTGGATTTGAAGTTCGACAGCTACGTTAAAGCGAGCACACGAACTGAAATGTGCAAACACACACACACACACACACACACACACACACACACACACACACACACACACACACACACACAGATAGAAGCATGAACAGGGAGGTATCATGAGGTCGCTGATCCACACACCTACATATCGTTGTCATCTTCATGGCCTTGTCAGACAGCTTTTTGGAACAGATCGCTGATCTTTTATGCCAAATCTGTTCAGACAGGCAGCTCTGCTCCACTTCTCACACTTACACAGGGCCTCAACTCAAACTGAAGTGAGGAGCATAGAGGGGTGCTTTTTAAGTCATTTTGAAGTTTGAATCAGGGCTCAGTATGAGACTACATGAAGCAACGTGGTGGATGTCAAATCTTTATGAAGCCTGTGTGGGAGATGGATTTTTTTTTTTTTTTTTTTGGGTTTGGTCTCAAAAATCCCTCAGGTCATGTAGGAACCAGGTGCACCTGGAGTGAACGCATTCTCTGGTGAGAGGGGAACATTTTTAACACGCATGAGAAATGAGACTCAACGTATATATGAGTCACAAGTCTGGGACTGACTGAAACATTTAACTATGTATTCAAATGTTTCTCATAAATCAAAAGGTAAGGCTCTGAGGGAGACTCGAGTGAAGAGGGAGTTAGTGCACAACTGCACGTCTGAACTCACCACTGTACACGTGCATGCAGGATTTCTAAAATGTTTCAATAATAAAAAGTAAATGCATATCTGCCGATGGAAATGAAGCTGCTCTTGTTGAGACAATAACAAACGCTCGAGCGTGTGAGCATGCTCTCATAGTTTGAACACATTTGCATGGGAAATTCAATGGGCTGTCACACTTGTCAGAAGCCAACACGGCTAACACAAGCAAACCTGTTGTGATAGACCACATGTAGTCAGACCACCCCAACAGGCCTGACTCGAGCCTATAGCTGTAAACAATATGCAGACAAAAACAGAGAGACAGTGAATCTCAAAACAATTAAAGCAACATGTGGGATGTATGACAAAAAAGACAAAAACAAAATCACTGTGTAAAGAACCCAACGGAACAAAAGAGGGTGCCGTCTGATTCGCTCAGACACGAAACATTTTCTTGGTATCAAAAATAATCGTCAAATCAGGAGAGACCAACTTATTGCGTGAATCAAAGATAGTTTTGAGTGATCAATGATTCGTAAATATGACAATAATAAATAAGAGAGGAACAGAACAGAGAATAAACGTGAGGACGCGATGTCGTTGTAAACTTCAAGACTCTTGTTTGATTTGTCGGTTTCGCTTGTTGTTGATATTCCCCTCTGGTTCAGACATGCGCACACGCAAACGCACACACACACACACTGGGCTCAATGTATCAATTACCTTTTACAATTACAATTACCTTTTCCTTCTGTTACAAGTCCCAGTCAGAAGTAGATCCTATCAGTCACTCAATGACGTCCAAACTGCTTTAATTATAGACTTAATTACAAGATAGAAGCCCTGTGTGAGTTCATGGTTTTTAAGCACAGCTAGAACAGCTGCTGTCACACAACAACAGATAGTTTAAGGTGTTGTGGAATTTTTCCCATTACCAAAGAGTGAAAATAAAGAGTGAGAAGATCTATTCAAAAAGGAACCCCAAGATCGATCTGGTCTCAATGAACATTTATTCGAAGGCAAGATAAGCGTTCGAAGACCCCTCTCTCACACGGTGAGGAGAGAAAGAGGCCCCGAGTAAAGGCAAACATGAAAACTTATACATTTCCATCACATTACACAGATCACTCCCCCATCACGCCACATAGAGCCACTGCCCACCTGGCAGGGCACAATCTATCCCCTAGTGTGAGAAAAGACACTACATGACTATTTACCATCTCCCAAGGCTGAGAAGGAGATGGAGTCCAGTGAGAAAGAGCCTGGGTGACTCTTCCCACATGTACAGAGTGTGAGAAACAGAATAAAGGGAACAAAATGATGGGAAACAAAACACCCAATATGCTGTGCATGTAGTATTCTAAGACATTTCAAAAACATTTTATATGACAGATTCTATGAGACCTTCGTAGTACACATGGAGTAAAATTTTCCATAACAAAGGTCATTTAGAGGTCAAGGTGACGTCACTGATGCAAAGTTGAACCTAGGTTTGTTCAGATGAATTTTTTTCAGATGCTTAAACGTATGAAGAAAAGTTCTGTGAGAGTGTTTTTGTACTCTTCTGTAAACAAGCGCTGGTCAATAGATCTGGAGAGTTGCGTGTAGTCTGACAGAGGAGGTTTGAACAGAAACCTTGAAGAATGCACCCTTGAAAGCAAATACGTCGGAGAAGTTTCCCAGAGCAAAAAAAACAAAACAGGAAACCACATCAGATGTGGAGTCATTGCATTTTTGTCTGTGTTGATGGACTACACTGTAGCTGATCACTCCCGACTCTAACCTCACCGTAACGGTCTCTGAGGAGGACGTGTGTGTGTGTGTGTGTGTGTGTGTGTGTGTTGAAGTGGTTTCCAATAGAAGAGATCCATCTGTCTCAGTCTGCTCCTCTGACATGCTCAGTTTCTGAGTCAGTGGAGCTCTCCTCGTGAAGCACGCTCCCACACTTCCATGAAAAACTCCGTCAGTCTGGACATGGAGGCGAAGTCTGAGCGAGTCGGAATTCACTTTCAACGGGGACCAGAAGCAGTCACTTCCCAGGTCATGACGTCTGCTTTGGTTTTCAGCCACAGCATCAGGGGAAAATACTGAGCTGCTTCGTCTGGAGTTTTTATTACAAAATGATTTTTTTTTTTTTATTTTTTTTTTTTAAAGCGGGAATTCCTAAATAAATGTCAAATAGATGTTTTTCATGTGTCTTTACGGATGTTTATAATGCTGTAGTGCTTTTAGAGGCCACCTGTTGCTCATGTGCAGGTTTTTGTCTTTTGAAGCAGGAGCTTTTAGAGGTCATATTTAAAGATAAGTGGACGGCATCCTTCTGAGAATTATCGCTGGATGTAGTTTGCTGAAGCTCGATTTAGAAGAGTCCTTAGACCGAGTGAGAATGAACCTGGAATAGATCGTAAGATGAGCAAATCAAAACTGTGTCATGTCAATAGAAAATTATCAAATCATCTCATCTCTGCCAAAGTTCAACCAATGTTATAATCCTAAAAAAAAATAAAAAATCCTCCAACAACCTTACAGATGAAGAGCTGAGCGAATAGTCAAGGCCAAAGATGCTTCTGCAAACAAGACTATTGTGTTGTTGTTTTTAAGAGTTATTTCTCCCAAATTATTAACTGAAGGATGCCAGAGTTTTGAATACGTGTAAAGTGAGTGATATGTCGGAGTGTCCTGTCCATGCACGTTTGCACACACTGCTCTTACATAAACGTGTCTGTAACTGTCTGATAAGATTGGAATGAGCGGCCGGGGCTCGGTCTGATAGAAGAGTGTGATAAATGTTGACTGTGTGGAAGGCGAGGCCAACATGCTCCACGTATGAGTGTGCAGCCAACACATCCGTTCAGAAGTCGCACTTCTCCATATGAGACGTGGATTTATTCAGCTACCAGCTGATGAACTATTCGTTGCTATAGAAACCAGAGCCTGGCACAGGCCATAGTTCACAGGACGATGTCACACCCGGCCTTCCGAGCAAATATTGACACGCATTGTTGGTCTATTCACAAACGCTCAGGTTGGAACATTTCTCGTACGCTCTCTTTTGTTCAAACTGTTTTTTGTTGTCTGAAGCGATTGTGGCGCTAAAACAATATCCTAAATGAAAGTGAACTTACTGTCGGGATGATACAGGTCATGTGACTTAGTAGTATAGCTTTACTAAAGTCATCTACGGGTGTAGTCAATGGCCCAGCCCTGAAATGGGGAAAGCAGGTTTTTAATAATGCTTCAGGCAGCTTTTCAACTTCTGACCACATTCGTACATCCAAGTTTCTTTCCCTTTTTATGCAGCCTTCTTGAAATTGGTCTCTTCAATAAAAAAAGGCCCACACACATACTCCTTTGTGAACTGCCAGACTCAATCTTTAAAAAAAAAAATATTAAAAAAAAAAGTCACATAAACTCAAAAGAAGATTTTTTTTTTCTCAACCTGAATAGTGGATCGATACAAAGACTTGTTATTTGTAATAATGTGATCAAATGTGATTAAAAAAAGATGCATGCCCGAGATGAGCAGGTTTACTTGTTGATGAAAAGGGGGGGGGCGCCCACTTTTGGATTCCTTATTCATCGTTGAAGACAATCCTGCAGCCAAGACAGGCGGGAAATCTGGCTGTCACATTCTCAGCATTCCAGAGGTGAGCGTTCCACATTCCTCCAACACTTGTCAGCAAAGGAGGTGACTGAACAGACCAGTGTTTATTGCGAATGACTGAGGAAGCATGCAGAAAAAGGCTGACGATGACAAAAAAAACTCTGAGAAGGCATGCCGCCTGGAGACGAGCGGGACATGAGAAAGAGAGAGTGTGAGGCCTTTTGGCCGAACAACAACACAAGAGACAAAAAAAAAAAAGAAAAGAATGGAGCTTGTACTGTATGTAGAAAAGAAGAAGAATATTAACTGGACAAGACAGGAACTTGAGCAATCAAACAAGTCATTCAGCCTGCAAAGGGTTGAGAAAATAATTGAATGAATGAAACTGAATGATTCATGCATTTATCAGAATCTGAATGAGTTCTTACACAAAGGATGGGTCAAAGAGGATGACATGCGTTTCATCACCTTACAGTTTGCATAACTTGGAACCTCAGGGAGCAACATGTGCACGCACAAACAAATTCATGTTGCAACCATTAGCTGCCATGCCCCAGCTTACAGGACGGCAACCATGTTCCAGAACCGATGAGACCGGCACGTCCCCCCCCCCCCCCCCCCCCCACCACCACACACACACACACACACATTAAAGCGTGCATCATAGGACGAACACAACGCGTGCCAGTTTAAAAGAGACTCTGCGCACGATGACACCAAATCTGAACGAGGACGAGGTGGAAGAATGCTTCGACCGTCCTTTCCAGCTCGTCTTCATTCTTGCAGAGCGGCCGAGAAAAGGAGGGCAGGTTGATTTAATGATGTGAATGTTTGACAGGACGAGCTCTTAAAAAGAATCTGCCCCATTTTACACTCTCCAAACATTGTTATCTTGTTCCACCTGCATGTCAAATACCTGCCAGAGATACGTGTATGTCTTCTAAGTACTTTACAATGAGAGCTGGACCCTGCTTGTGCCTGGGGAGAGTGGAGCTGGAGCAGAGAGAGAGATAGAGAGAGAGAGAGAGAGAGAGATGAACTGAAAGCGGGAGGCAGCAGACAGAAGTCATCAGCTCCATTGTTTTCTCTCGCGATGTGGACAGTGACGCCGTGTTTTCCAAAAGTCAAGATCTGCCAAGATAGAGTGGTCTCCCCAACGACAGAGCTCCTGTATGGACTCCAACGCGCTCAAAATGGGAGCAGAGCTGGCAGCTGCTCAATTTCAAATGGATGTGATGAGTCAGGGCATGCAGAGCTGAAAAAAATCTCTGCTTGTAACAGCAGGAAGTGGGATTCAGAAATAGTACATTGGTAGAAACGTTTGTGTTAAAGTAACCAGCAGGAGGCCGATGGAAACGTGTTCCCAAACCTAAAGTCAGTCATCCAGGGTGTAATCTGCAGAACTTCACGCAAGCCTTGTGAGCGCCCGTCCACCTCGGACTGTCCCTCCTTCAAGACTTAAAGTAGCTTCAGGCCAGAAAACTGTTACTGAGCTGGACTCCTTGGTGGTACTTGGATTAGCGTGGCGCATGCTCTGCTGCGACAACACTAACGTACCGTGCTAACTATATGCACTGTATGTCCTGTTGTCTTCTGTGTATGTCCCCCTGTCATTCTTTGTCGGCGCGCAGCCCTTAAATGTACTGTATAGTGGAAAAGAATTTCCCCTCAGGGACAATAAAGTCTCAAGTCTTGACTCCTTTTTTTTTTTTTTCTTAAATCGCTGCCGGCTTGAAAAGTTTAAGAATATATACAAAGTCTAGAATCTGTAGCAGGTGTGGGTCTATGCATCGTACCTGTGCATGCTGCCAAGAACGACAGAGAGGTTTCCAAAAAGCACATGAAGAACATGTGGAAGGGACTACTCTGAAAACATCATATTTCAATATGAACTTGAAACTGAGCTGAAGCTTCTTTTTTTTTTTTTTTCATCCTATTGCTGTGACAAGATAAGACAGGAAATGAGGAGAGCGTGCACTGCTAACGACCCTAAAAAATAATAAAACATGAGCAGATGCAACTTTCAGATAACAAAACGTGGACTTCAGGATGGCCAGACCTGGAGCGTTGCTGGCTGTCCGTTCGATATTGAATTCTCCGCTCTGTGAATTTCAGGCTGCTAAAAAGCAATGCAGTTCTTTTATCGTCATGATTTTCAACCTGAAGGATATTTGGCCATCATCTCAGAAGAACATACTCGCTGATGTTCCCATTCAGCATCAGAGCCAGAAACTATACGGTCGCAGCGTCGGCAGGAAACGCTCGTCTGATGCATTTTTTTTTTTGTTTGTTTTTAAAGACTTCTAAGAACACAACCTCCTTTTTATAAATGCGAAAGTTCTGCCTTGACTTCCTTTTCTCACGACAAACAGAACAGAAGTCATGTTGGTGCTACTTCTTGGTTTTTCAGGGCCGTGGCAGCAGCGATGTTCAGGGAGATTCAGGAACAGTTCAACTAGTTCAAACTCTCAGTCGTCATTAAACAATGTTGTGATTCAAAAAAGAAAAAAGCTGCTTATATAATTTCAACAGGTGAACCGAAAATGCCTCACAATCCCTTCTCATTGTTTCGGTGTGTACAGCAACTCAGAGTGCTGACGGCTGCAGTGGAAATGACGCACGACAGCTCGCGGGGCTGTTTTCAGTGTTTAGTCTTCACAGTCCTGACTGTCCATAGCTCTGAGCTCAGAGGAGATGTGTACTTGAACTTTTTTTTTTTTTTTTTTCCTTTTCATGGACAAAAACAAAGACGTTCAAAGATAAGAAAGCACATCAGTTCTTCTTCCAGCTCGTGAGCTGCTCGGCTACACAGACGTTTTGCTCCTGCCGTTTATTACCGGCCGGTCTCTGAGGGGATTTACATGGCAGGGGGTTTGAAAACCTGAAACAATATACAGTATATGAACCAACACAGGCAGCATCCTTCATGCTGTAAGTATTTAAGATCCTAGAAGGTCAACAATGAAAGAACAAGAACATGTGCACCACAGCTTCTATAATGATTGTGACCTGTTTGGTAGTTTAGAGAGTTCGGCCAGAAAGAAGTTCATCGGTCACATTGACCTTCATCCAGACAAAGAAACACTCAGCTCTTAGGAAGAATCCGCTCGTGGATCGTTTGTGTCAGTGAAGCTGTGAACCCGACCACTTTTAGTTGAACTTCCTGTTGATGACATAAACTCACACTTTTATTGCTCCCGTGGGTTACTCGCCGTGTTCTTCTCATAACCACAGAGCAAACTTCACAACGACAGTGGATACAATCTTCACCTCTTTTAGGCTGTTCTTGATCTTAATGCTTCAACTTCTTTTTTTGTTAAAAGCAAAAGAAACAACATTTTTTTCAAAGAGCCCAGCCTGTACAGAGTAAGTGAAAGGTGCTGTTGATATTTTATAGGGGCAGATTAGATCCTTCAAGGTGCTTTGGGTGTAAGAATGACCATGAAGTGCTATAAAAATAAAAAAAAAGCGATAACATTTTTTACTGGAATTCTAAAACATAAACGTAGCCAGTGGAGAGAAGGAAATATTTCAAATAAATGGAACTACCGGTAATACATTTTTTGTTTATTTTTAATCTCAAAGTTATCATAGGAGCAGACACACACAAGGTTCCTGTTTGAACTACAGTGTGAGCTGATAACAGACAGAGGACAGGGTCATTGTGTCCACATGACGCTGACAGAAGAAGTTCTGACTGTGCCGCAGCTTGGTATGTAAAAAAAATGTAAAATGTTTTTTTTTTTTTTTTTTTTTTGGAGGGGGGGGGGGGGTTCAGTCACTCTCTGCTCTATAAAATCAGATTAGATTGCCAAATAGAGCAACAACAAATTCAACCAGTTTCAGACATGAGTAGATCCTGGAGTATGTACTCATTCAAAATACACTTTCACATGAATGCAGAATCAATTTAAATCGAAAATCAATTCTGAATCGTATCTTGAGACACCCAAAGATTCCCAGCCCTAATTGTGATACTAAGTAAAACCAAGACAAAAAGGGTTGTACGCTACATCTACTGTGCTGTGTTTGGACAAAACAGATTACATATTGTAATATACCGGTAAATCGAGAATAACTACAGAATTAATGTGGACGATGAGCCTGCAGAGTGACCAATAAGTGGAGTAAATATTAAAGAAAGATAGACATCTTGGGGAAGTTATTTAAGTGAAAATGTCAACGAATATTGATTTAAGATGAATTCTTTCTGCAGAGTAAAACTAACATGTATTTACATGTTATACTACAGAACAGGAGCGTTCAAATCCTGACATGAATGCCCTTCACAAACACACGGGTTAAAAGCATCGGCTGCTTTCTTTTTCAGCCACAAATTCCAGCCCAGTTTTGTGAGGTCCTAAAGCTGCTTTAATGAGGAAACTGTGGCAACAGGTTGTTTTATGGGCTGTCTCTTGGCCTACTTTCGATCAGAGAAACAAAACAGCCAAGAGCTCAAAACTAAAGGTTATCTGGTGCTGTGCCCTTTTAGTGCTCATCTAACGAGACGGTTAATCCATTCAAACATTTATACACCAGTTAGATCTTTAACAGCAAGCTGTTCCTCGAAGACTTTTCATTAATTGAGTTGTTTGTGGTTTTCGTGCCATGTGATGAAAGAAAGCTATCAGCTGTTCATAATGTTCACACTGTAACTCCCCCCCCCCCCCAAGGCGTCACACGACATTCCCCACAAACCCAACAGGTCAGAGCTGTCCATGTCTGCCTGTTCACGCCTGCTGTCACACACAGAATGTAGTTACACTGTACACACCGGCTCGTACACGCAGTAACACACACTCACTGTTTGCACACGCACACACGAGGCAAACATGTGTGTGCACAGTGACAGGCCGCCCGGAGCTGCTGTGCTGTGAGCTCTGCAGTTTACCCAGGGGAAAAGCTGACGTGTTTACATTTCAACAATACCCGGTGGGACAATGCCAGGTTGTTGTTGTGAGCTGCTGTGTGAATAAAAAGGACTTCAAAACTAGTTTTGAATGGCCACGCTCTCACAAAATGCATTGGATCCACTGGAAAGCTCCGAATTAAAGAATTAAAACGGTTTGAATTTGATTCAGTAAACACAAGTCTCTGCCTTCACACATTAACTGACCTCAAAAGTTGGGCTGAACTCAATCTTTTTTTTCCCCCCCCCAACGCGTTTCACATTTTTAAAATAATCAAATAACAACATGGATTTAAAAACTGAGACTTTGTAAAGCTTTTTTGGAGAACAACATTTGAAGCACTCCCAGGTTTAATAAACCAAAAATATCTTGAAACTTGATTCAATATCTTCATTGTGACTTTAAATCATAGGCTGTACATATGGATGGAGCCTGAGTGACGTCAGCCATGTGTTACTGCGGCGGGTTCCGGAGGCTCATCGGCAGCCGCCGCCATGTTGGACATCCTGTCTCAGTCTAACTTTCAGGAAGCCCATCGACAGGCTCAGAGCCACGTCGGGTTTGACGAACTGTGACATCACTCGCACCGCAGCTACGCGCCTAACTATGGAGGACATGCATCGCTTTCCAAATCAAAACAGAGCCGCTGACCCCGCCATACACTCAATGAACGAGGTTGCCACTTGCTTCAAACAAGAATAAGTCTAAAGCCCCGTTTCCACCGAGCGGTCCGGCTCGGTACAGTGCGCATTTTGGGGAAATATTCCCAAAAAAACGATCCGTACCGTCCCACTTTTTGGGACCCTTCCGTTGGGGTGCCAAGAATGTGGAGCCGACCCTAAAAGGTGGAGCTAAACACTGCAGTCCGTTGATTGGTTGAAAGAATCGTCACTTCCCGTGCTACGTCGGCAAACAAAACTCCTCCGTCTTTAAACCATACACAGCTGATTGTTTACGTCTGTGTTTCTCCTTGCGGCACACAGCCTTCTCTGAAACAAAGCTTGATTGAGTTCTTGTAATAAAGAATCACATGACCAATGAAGTAGATGAACTGCTGGATGTCTTCCAGCATTGGTTTTGTTTGTGTAGCGTTTTCCTATTTGTGGAATTTAGTAGTGAGCGGTTAGCTGTTAGCGGTTAGCTGCTATCATATGACGCTATTTACATAGCGGCTATCAACATCCGGCTTACACGCCGCCTACCAAATAGGGCACGGGTGGCTGTGGAGACGCAAACGGGATCGGGCTTAATCGAACCAAACTGTTCCGATCCGTACCGGACTGCTGTGTGGAAACGGGCCTTAAAGAACTCCTTTGTACCCACAGCAAGTAACACTTCATCAAACTGCCCCCATTATCAGTTACCTACTACACACCTTCCTGTCTGTGATTTCTCTGCGTAACCACTTTTATACTTTTCAATATAAGTTGGTTGGCAAAATATAACAGTGAGCTCGCTCCCTTCAATATAAACACAAGTGCAATGTTAAAGTTCAGAGGAAACACTCCGACTCTTTGGGTCTTTCTGATCACTACCATGGAGACTGTATTCCGCCGCGTGCAGAGAGGGTCATGAGGGGATGCTGGGCAATACTTTGAATAGCCCTGTGTTGTGTTGTTTAAGCTGAAAAGGGACCATTAAAAAAAAAATAAAAATAAAAAAAGCAGATAAATTAAATATACATAGTGAGTGGGCGAGGGTGCCACGCATGTTTGGAAGTAACAGGGCGGGCATAGAGCGGAGAGCGGCTCACAGACCTGGAGTCAGTCCGGTTTGTGAGCGTGCGTCCGTCTGCACTCCCGTCCACAAGTCCAGCAGCTCAGGGAGGAACAGCCTTTACTGGCTCTACAAGGAGAGCTTTCAGCGTGTCAGGTCAGGAGAAGGCTGTGTTTATTCACCCATTTACACACACACTGACTCCTCTGTATCACTTTAATTCCAGACTTTCTCTCTCTCTCTCTCTCTCTCTCTCTCTCTGTACTGTGTGAACTTGTGCTGCATTTACGTCACGATGGATTTACTGAATCTTAGCTGCAGCTTGAATGTGTTTCTGATCCTGAAACTCAACAAAATGTGGCTCCACAGGCCTGACCGTCCGACACGATCAAAACGTCACCTCTATGATTAAAGACCACGACTTTTAAAACAGCATGGACGTGCTGAAAACACATCCTCTAACCCTTGGAGTCCCTTGTTGTCAGTATCAATCATGCTCGACACTTTCCAATCATCTGGCTCGGCACGGTGTTTCAAAAAAGGCACGAGCGCCGATGCAGACTTGTTTGTGCTTTCACTCTGGCATGAAGTCCAAACTGTTTTTCTTCACGGCTTGGACCACGCCGTCAAATGTTTCGAAATCGAACTAAAACAAACTTTCCTGCTCGTCTTCAACTCACAAACTAAACCTCTTACTCCGCGACAAATACTCGGCCTCCTGTGAACTTTGAACGTTCCTTTGGAGGTTTTCTTTCCTGTCAAACCCCTCTTCACTGCTCTCCTCTCATCTCTCTGCTCACTTTGAGTATCTGGAGCACCGACTCTCCAGCTTGCTCAATTTGAACATCCAGATTTGCCCTCCCACGGGTCTCTGAGATATCAGTTTTGATTACCTGCAGGTATCATTCCTCGAAGCACTTTCACTCCTCCCTCTTCCTCACAGCCACATACTGCGTCTCCCTGCACTATCTTAACTGAGAGCTTTCTGTGATGCAACCTGTGTTCACTCCTAATACTTATTTAGCAGCTAATGCACATAAAGTCCTTTCTCTCTCTCTTTTTTTTTATCTCCTACAAGGTTGTTTTTTTCCCCACAGATATGCACCTCCATTTTTTTATTATCTTATTCGTCTTACATCTCAAGTCTCGATACATGGAAAACAAAGTTGAGGCAAGAATTCCTTTATTTCTCACTGCTGGCAAACGCTCCCAGGATCTTTATATTTGTCAGACTGTATGAATCCGATGATGGTCGTCTGGCGAGCCAATCACAGCCTGTGTAATCTAGAGTCCCATTAGCTATCACCTCTGCTCAAGTTAGCACTAACGGACTGCGAACCAACACTTTCCTTTTCCCGTGTGCTGTGTTGTTTACAGTTCAATCAGCAACTCGAAGAAATTCAAGAAATAAACGCCGTCGCTTCTTGGTTCACTTCAGCTCCGTTCGTCTGTTTCGGCAGAGTCTTCGTTTAACTTCGTTATTTCCCGTTTTCATAATAGCAAAAAACAATGTTCCCGACAGCCGACCAATCGCCTGCACCTTCTTACGTTTCAAGTTACCGGTGGCCAAAAAGATGTTGTGTGAATTGCGTGTTCGCTCCAGTCCGATGAATTCTCATGAATCCGACTGCCCTGCCATGTTTAGCAGATTGTGCGGTTTGCATACTGAACTTGGCCATATTGAGATCTTAACAGTCCCTGTTTAACACAAACTAGGCCTATCCAGTGATGCCTGTTTTTTTGTTTTGCT
The DNA here is from genome assembly GCF_947650265.1 of Symphodus melops. NCBI lineage: Eukaryota > Metazoa > Chordata > Actinopteri > Labriformes > Labridae > Symphodus > Symphodus melops. The sequence continues at coordinate 18,086,610 of NC_136701.1, forward strand.
GTATCAGATGTCAGACAAACCCGTTTTATAATCTCTGTGTCTTCATTTCAGCGTTCTTCACAAACACGCCGTACTGTGGCGTGTAGCAGTGAGCTTCATTGCAGTGGGAGGGTATCCGGGATATCTTGAACCAATAACACATTTATGCCCGGGGCCTGACAGGAGACAGCTCGAGTAGAGAAGACTGAACTCAAAGATCTTTTTTTAATAAATGAATCAGTCGACCTTACAGAGGTGATTAAAGCCACGAGAGGAAAAACATTTTCCTTAAAAATACTTGAAGAGATCATTCAACATTCACCGATGTTAGCCAACGACAAAATAGTTGCCAGCAGTTTGTAACTGTATGTGTGCTCACCAGCCTACATACACACAGCACAGCTATCTGCTACGAGCCTGATCACACACACACACACACAGAGTTGTTGTTTTTTTTCCCACAGTCTGTGAGTCTTCTGACCTAAATCTACTTCCTCAAGAAGTCAATGCCACAGTGCAACACCTTCAAGCAAAGGGCTTCAGTTTCTCCTCGTCCCTGCAGAGTGGGCATATAGATGCAAATGCACAGGAAATGAATGCTATGATGAAAATGGTGAATATTGCGAGTTCTGAAGAAAATCTCAGAGCATGTGCCAGATTCTTTCCGTTCCTCGTGTGGGAGACAATGTTGACTCTTCAGTCCCGTTTCCACCAAGCGCTCCGGTATGGATCAGTACAGGTTGGTTCGGTAAAGCCTGATTCCGTTTGCATTTCCACAGCCATCCGTTCCGGATGCTGATAGCCGCGTCAGCTACGTATTAGCGTCACATGATAGCAGCTAATCGTGAACAGCTAACCCGCAAATTAATTCAACAAAGAAACAAAACGTGACACAAACAAAAACAACGCTGGAAGACATCCAGCAATTCATCTACTCTGTCACTGACATGTGGCTCTTTATTACAAAAACACCATCCAGCATTGTTTCAGAGAAGACTGTGTGCCGCGTGGACAAATACAGACGAATACGTCGTGGTTGTATTTAAACACGGCGGGGTTGTGTTTGTCACCGTCACACGGGAAGTGATGACTCTTTCGACCAATCAACGGACTGCAGAGTTTAGCTCCACCTTTCAGGGTCGGATCGATATTCTCGACACCCCAAACAGAAGGGTCCCAAAAAGTAGGACGGTACAGGTCGGTGATTTGGGAATCTTTCCCAGCTTTAGTCTATGGGAACGCCACAAAATGCGCGGCGTAGCGAACTGAAGCGCTCGGTGGAAAAGGGGCTTTCGAGTGTCCTGTTCGCGTGGATGTACAGATGACCGTGAGTTGAAAAGTGAAATGACACAACAAGAAAAAGACTCGACAAAACAAAACGATGTTTCGTATTGACGATGATAAATCATTCGTCTATAAAATGTCCAAATGTGTGGCCGCCGTCCTTCGTACTGCGAGGGTATGAAAAGGAGCCGAGGGCCTCTAAAAAGAGGAGAAGAACATCCCCTGTCGTCTCAGCGCTGACTGTGCACAGATGGCACCAGGACTTGGTTAAAGAAGACGGGCAACACGGGAAATTGGCACAAACTTGAAACAAAATACACCAGTATAATCCTTTAATTTGTCAAGCTGCGTCAGCACAGGGCAAACCACCCTCTTTGGTTACTTCAGCTGAAACACAGACACACACACACACACACACACACAGCCTCTTTGGAAATGTGTCTCTGTGCACACACTCCATGAACCACACACTCTTCTGTACCTCCTCCTCTGCTCTGTTCATAGAAGAGAGCCGCTCTAATGCTCACTCAAAAAAGCAAGAGGTCGCCACTTTAGTCAGTCTCTCTCTCTCCCTGACTTGCCTCTTCCCTTTGGGAGTCTGTGGCTTTGTAATGGTTGGAATTTCCCATAAATGTCCGATCTGTACCAAAAAGCAGCCAAAACCTCAATAAATCATTGTCCATTATACCACCAGGGCGTCTGGACGGGGCTGAGAAAGGTAGGCAGGGAGGGACGAGTTGGACGGAAAAGTCCCCCCCCCCAAAAAAAAAAAAAAACTGGGAAAAGGTTGACGAGGCATGAAAGCTGTGGCGAGCGAGATTACACCCAGAGCCAAACATCTGGACGAGAGACGGACGGACCTACAGCACGTCGAAAACGCTCATAGCCAAGAAGCATGAAGGAGTTTCACCAAAGGGCATTTGTGAAAACATAAGGGTGGCATCTGATTAAATAAAGAATGACTTGATTCTTAAATGGAAGGATGTAGGAGTCATATTCACTGCTGTTGGGTGTCCGCTTCCACTCTAATGCTTCATTATTTCCCTTCTTTTCACCACTGTCCCCCTGCTCTCTTCTTCTTCTTCTTCTTCTTCTTCTTCATGCTCTAATTTGGTGACACAGTAAGTCACAGTAACTGTCTCGAGTCTCTCTAAAACTGATGAGACAGCAAAACGCTTTAATAATCAAGATTCAAATATCGATATTTAGCATCCGCAATTCAATAAGTGTATCACACGAGTCAAGTCATGTGGCTGTATGGACCAACTTTACCCCACCTCTAATGTTAGGCCAACAATGGTGACTAACATTTTCTGGTCTGAACCATCATCATCATCATCATCATTCTTAATTCACCTGCTGGTTACTTTCTACAACATAGTTGATTTTTCTTTGTTGTGTCACTCTATGTGACTCATATCTATGAATAAAGCCAAACTCCATCAACTACAATCTCATAACAACACTGTGAAGCGCTGAGAGTGGTATCCAGACTTTGGTTATAGAAGCAGCCTGGATATTGTCTGGTATTTCCTGTCTTGCTGTAGGCAGATAAATATTTCAAGGTTTTGAGATGATAATTAATAGACAAAAATATGTTTGTTTTTTTAAAGCTTGAAGTAAACTTTAAACAACCTCTTCTCCAGGGTTTAAGGGTTTCAATATTTGTTGATGGTCTGGGAAAACGTGTAAGTCTGTATTGATTCAAGGAGCCGTTTCATGATGCTGTGGTTGTTTGACGGTGTCATTTCTTCGTGGGGAGATGGTTTATTGATTCAGTCAGTCCATATTACTGTCAGCTGCTTCATACACCCAGGGAGTAACACTGTGTGTGTGTGTGTGTGTGTGTGTGTGTGTGTGTGTGTGTGTGTGTGTGTGTGTGTCACAGTCACAATTATTCACTACCCACCTGCCGTGACAAACAGGCTACTTGTTGGGACAAAAAGATGCAAACATCATTACTGTGTGGAAACGTTTCACATAGTTTGTTTTCATCTCTGCAACAGTTTCAGTTTAAGGAGAATGAATGAATGGAGACTCCTCCTCTGACTATGATGGGACAAGTCTAAATGGAACTTTGTCAAAGATCTCTGTGTGTGTGTGTTTTTTTTTAATCTAGATCACCCACCTACCTTCACTGTGATGATGGTGTTGTTTATTTGTGGACCAAACACAGTAGTTGTGGTCTGTTTAAATGTGCACAAAAGCCCTCTGTGGCAGTGTGAAAGAGGCTTTCTACCTACCATGCACCCACAAACAAACAGAGGATTAGAGATGTAAAGGGATCTTTTCACATGTGTCATGCAAAACTGAAAGGTGGCTGTCTTTAAAAAAAAAAAAAAAAGTTTGTTCTTAGATTTTGCTTGCACTTCAAAACTTTCAGCAGCAGCAACATGGAGAGCAGTATGAGCGGCTGAAGAGCTATTTAAAGCAATGACAAGCCAGCTGTGTTTCAACAGCTTCATGTAGGGAGGAGGAGGAGGAGGGGTGAGAAAGCAACAGTGATTCCATGTAAAAAAAAAAGCCTCCTTAAAAGCTAAAGTTAAAACAAACTGTCTCCTGGGATTAGACAAGAGCAGATCATTTTGATCATGTTGCTGTCTGCTCTGTAGTTCGTAACTTACATGGAAAATTGCTTGCATTTGCTTGTTGTTTTATTCTATGTATTTTTTTTTGTTTGCCTGTTGTGTTTTTGTTTTGTTTGTTTTTTTTATTGTTGATATTCTTCTCTTTCCTTCTATTTTCATTGTTTTATCTTTGTAAAAGCCCCCTGTGAACAAGTTTTACAAATCAGCACATACTGCTAAAACATTCAAATCAATGCATCTGGTCTGTCCAATCTACTTGTTATAAACTTAAATTATATTATATTATGGGATGTTGTTATTGTTGTTGTTGTTGTTGTGTGTTTGTATACCCAGAAAGCATTGCATTAAAAGTTTCAACGTAACCCGTTGCGTTGCACATGACTAGATTAGCATACAGCTAATAGTGTATGTAAATTAAGAAGGATTTTAGCAAATTAAGTCAGAGATATTAGAGCACAAGTTTAAGCATGTACTGTTTTTACTAATAACCGTGTGACTATGGGAAAGCCAAGTCAAAAAGTTAAAACTGTCCACTTTTTTTTCCTTTTTTAATGTCATTTACGCTTCATTGACAGTGTAGTGTAGTTTCCCCATGGCAGTTTGATTTAGGCTAACATTAGCAAGAAGATGCTAATTAGAAAACGAGTGGTTTTGTTTACCTCTGCTGTCCGCAGGGAGGGCGGTTTCTTCAAAGCCAGTTTGAAAGAAGTTTCCATGGCTCCGGTCATTTTCATAACTTCGGCTCCAGATCCACTTTTAATCCACTTTTTAAAGCCACCTCTCTCCTTCTTTGCTCTTAGCCTCCAGAAAAACTCACATTCTCGCGTACCTTTCCCCCCGCAGAGCCGAGAGCATGGATGGGATTTACCCTTAAAAACGGGACCGCCGATTACAAGTCCCCTTCTCCTTCTCCAAGGGAGAAACCTAAAACTTAACCTTCACTACTACACATCCGAACAGGGAAAAAGAAACTCTACTAAAGTGTGACAGCAAAGTGAAATACACGGTCCAGGCTGTCTTCAAGTCTGTACATCTTTTCGTAGAGAAAATATTATCCAGCAGCACGGTAGCTCCGTCAGATCCAGGAGTTCAGATTTAGATCCCTCCTCTTCCAGATCTGAGAGCCGAGAGTTGACGACATCTGTCTGCCCGGAGAGCATGCTGCTTTCAAATGCAGTCGGAATTAAGGGGAGTCAAGGATCACCAGGCGGTGTGCACCGCTCCCCTTGTGTATCGTTGAATTGAGTTAAACCATTAGAGTGGAAATAAAAATATTTCATGATCAAACAACATTATGCGAAATGGTGTGGTGTTATACCATATAATGTTAATGATGTGTAAGTCTGGTTTTGAGGGAATCACTATTCAATCAATGGCAATTTTATCTAACCATTGTGTAATAGATAATACATTTTGAGAAACTAAAACACCCTCCAGTCCCCCCAGACATCACAATTTTCTACTTTTTTAATTTAACTTTTCTTTCTTCCCAATCCATTTGATCATTCTTATTATATTATTTTGTTTAATGTTGTAGTGCAGTGATACATCACTAAAGTTTGTTTTAAACATTTTATGTCAGTGGACAAAACAAGAATCATCGAGCATTTTCTACTAAGACAATACAGTCGTACAACCTCTGTTTTGCGACGTATACGATATATTTTTTGGCAATCCAAAGTTAGGATGGTTAGGACAGATGACGCAAAAAAAAAAATCCGTTTTCGAAACAGAAGCTGAATGTACGAGTTTATGAATGAGTCCCTGAACGCAGCACAGATCCTCCCTCTGACTTCTGACACTTGTGTGTTCAGTTTTACCAGTACTGAAGACTGCTGTTTAAAAAGCGCTTTAATTAGATTACTGATGTGCATTTATCAGCTGCAGCCCACTCAGGATATCGACGTCTCTTGGTTTTGTAGAAATTAACATTTTTTAAGTCCTAATTTTCAGTGAGGCTAAACTTTGCAAACTCGGAACCGCAATTTTAAAAACACTATAAAGTTTAATCCATACAACGAAAGGCTCAACGTGTTTATTCTCGTTTTGTTTGTCCGCTTCCTAAATTAGCCTTTAACGTGAAGAGAGATGGAATAAAGTGATGTTTTCACATACAGAAGACACATTAGATATTTCGCTTTCAGTCGCGCGGACACGCCTTCCTTCCTTTATTGCATAACTGCGGTGTGTGCTCGTTTTCTTTTACTTTACATGCCGTGAGCAAAGTGGGGGTGGGGTTAAAGTAGCCAGTTTCAGGATTGTTAATTCAAAGGTGGATGAAATCTGTGATCCAGATGTTAAACAGAGGGAGTCGAATCATAATCAATCTAAACAACAGTGGGGTTTCCTTGTTTGTAGTCACTTTCTAGTCTGTATGAAGCATGAGGCCATGCTTTAGCAGAGGAAGAAGCCTGAAAACTAACTTCACTGTTTGTCAATGTTCACTTCAAATGTGTCAAACGTGTTCTTTATTTGATGACGCATAAGCAGATCTGAGAGGTTATAAAAATCTTGAATTGGAGATAGAAAGAGGATTTACAGGATGCTTATTTCTAACATTACTTATCATGTTTTTTAAATGCAATTTCTTCTCATTAGCTGCAAAATCAGAATATGATCATATTCCATATTAACTACAATACTGACTCTATGTTATACATATTGTCAGGGAAGACGTTCTCATTTTTCGCTCATGTTCCCGTCAGCCAAGCTTGGGTCTGAATTGTTGCTCTTGGATCCTTTTTTTCTGTCTGAAAAAATATTTTAGATTATCATGTCTGATATTTAAGTGTCCAGGATGTCCCCCCCAAATGTCCCTTTGATTCTGTGAAAGAAAACGTTCCCAAAGAGACGTAAGAAACCTTTACCTCTGTATCTTTATTGCACAACATTCCCATAAAATTGGGAAAAAAAATAATTGGAGGAGACAATTCTTAAAAGACATTCTGTACAAATACATGGAAATAAACTTCAGTATGTACAGTTTAACATGAACCGTTACACATACCATGGGCAACTAAATAATTTATGTATATACAAAGACAGAAAAGCAGATAAAAATGTATACCTTTAAAACATAATGGCTGGGTTATACAAAATGTAGGCTGATACAGCGGAGCATCTTCATACAATAACAAGCATGAATATATATTTCAATTTTACCAGCAAAATGAGCTCTCCACAAGCCTGTGATGCATTCGTGCCACATTTACCATTAAGACTTGGGTCATATACAGGGTGCGGTTTGAGTTTTCAAAAGGAAAAAAGAAAATATCTTAGTCTGATTCTGCAGCTTGTATTCTCTAGGAATATAAGTGATTCACAGCATACATACTGTTAACATGCTGTACCACCAGCCAATCAACAAGCTGCGTTCCAAACAATGTGAGAGTCCTGAGACGCATTACAATCTTTAAAGAATTCAACAACTTCTACCGATGCATTGGCAGATTGAATGAAGCCGAATATCTCCTCACCTTAGGCACCGACAGCGAGTTTAACTGAAGGCAACACTTTCTGTCCATTCTGAGCTACTGTAGACACACGCTGGATGATGTCATGATATAAAGTCTCACCGTGAGCTCGATCAAAATCACAAGAATTCTTATTCTCAGGTGATGAAGCAATAATGGTGAATTTTACTAAATCCAACATGCTGGTCCTCCAAGTTTGAATCTGAGGAAGTTACTTTCAAGAATCCACTTCGAGGAGTTCTTTATTGAACTGGAATAAAAGACACATCAAAGGAAATCAATGTGGTTAAAGGTTGTGACTGGGCTACAGTACAATCATGGTGTACTGTGTGTGCACCATCTATGCTTTTTGTTGCGTTTATTATAAATATTGAAGTCATTCATCCTGGAATTTAATTCATCCTATTGTACCTGCAATCAAACAAATGGGATACAGATTATCTTTCAAGGCTTTCAACTGATGACCACAGAAAGCACCAACAAAAAAAAGAAAAGAAAAAAAAAGTCCCACTTGTCCTGCAGGTTTAAATTTACATGGAGGAAAAATTTGAGAGAACCTGTTAGCGAATCACACCATGGCCATTATGTGTTTGAAAAAGAACTGAACATCATTTGTTAGTCAATATTACAGGAAATTAAAAGTCATGTGTTTTTGTGTATAGACGTAGTAGAAATGTGTTTGAAAATAGAGTTAACTGATACATATTTGAAGCCACTTTGAGGCTCTCTGTGCAGCACACGTCAAAGCCGTAAACATTGTAAAAAGGTGGAAGCTATAAAAGTGAGAAAATACTCAGCATTTCGGTTTTAAAATAGACGTAGATAATGCATTTTTAAACTTTTCGACGGTAGAAAGTGAATCCCCGCCTCCGTAGTCACAATCTGCAGCAGTTTTTTTTTTTCCTTTCATTATTCGTGTGAAATGATTATGAGAAGGAATTTAACAGCTTCCCCTATTTTTCTAAGAACACAGCATAGAGTCTGCACACAGCGGAACCTTTCCTCTGATTAAAATAGATGTAAAAAATTTACCTCAGGGTTTTCTATGGAGCTGCTGTAAATGTAAGTCATCTACCGCCCATAATGGAGATCTGAGGTAGTGCTGTACCTATGATAAGAATGTCAAAAGCACTTTTAAGCTATTTTTGAAGAAAGAAAAAAAAGTTTGTGGAACCAAAATCACAGCGTGTGAAAAGAAAATAAGTGTTCAAATGTAGGCGTGTGCTGCCATTGGACAAAAACTAGCACATCAAAGTAAATGAGATATCCGAGTGACATTTTAGCTTGTAAACAAATGCATAAAAATAAATGAAACCTATAAGTGACATGAGACTGAAAATGATATTAATGATATTTGTCTAAAAGAAATGCTTCAAAAGTCCATCAGTTTCCATTGTTTGACTGTGTTGAAGATTGTACGGAAAGAGCGAAGAAACAAAATCCATTTTATTATAATGTAGATATTTCTTTTTACTGGATCAATATGGAAAAAAGTCTTTGGCTTTTGTGTCCAAAAATAAAAGTTGTAAAAGAAACATTCAGACAGGAGAGGGTCATTTCCGGGATACAGCACAGAGCATCCCTCCATCTGTGGGACTGTGGTCTCTAGTTCCCCCTAGTGGTGCAGTAGCAGCATTGCACCACATTCAGCAGCTGTGTCATTGAGGGAAGGTGTCGGCTGTGGTCCGTGTGCACTGTACACTCAGCTTCAGAGCACAGATCCTATTGAGCCCAGGAAAGAAGGTCAGACAACCATGTTGAGGGTCACCTTTCAAACAGGTGGGCCGGAGTGACACTTCCCGGGTCTCACTCGCTGCTCAGGACATCAATGGCATTTCAGTCTCATAACAGAATCTGGGCCACATAGGGGGAGTGCGTACTGGCCACCGCGGCTAACAGGGGAAGGTCGCTGGACTCAATTCTGCAAAGACAGCAAAAGAAAGATCACAATATGGTACGATCTACAGTCCACGTGACTATTGGTATTAGATTATTGGTGTGTGTGTGTGTGTGTGTGTATATATATATATATATATATATATATATATATACACACATATATATACATATTATCAAACATATCTGCTGATATTCCAAAAATCCCACATCGGTGGAGCCTTAATTTCCATTTATATGTTCAAATGTACTTTGATCATCTCCAGAACAGCTACACACAGCTCACCTGAGATCTTTGGCAAGGGATTCATAACTGGAACCAATGCATTACTCAATGTGCATCATTACTGTCACTTGTTGATCATTAGCAGGACAATTGATTATTTCACTCACACTGTGTGCTTGAGTGCAGGCAATAAGACCCCAAAAAGAACACATAGATGTCAGACCTCTCTCTCTACAGAGCTGTACGGTTGAGAAGCAAATTCATTATTTTAGCGGCTGTCATCATAACAAAGGTTAAACACTCACCCTAAGACCATTCCCAGTTCTTTGACATGGACTCTTGTCTGGCCCTTCAAATACTCAGCGAGCATCTTGCTCTTGAAGTAGATTTCCTGCAGGCGGTCCTCAAGGTGCATTATACACTGAGGAAAGGAGAGAGGCAGAGACACGGCTGGTCACGCACAAGAAAAAGGAATTACAGACCAGAATGAAAATATCATCTTGACTAAAAAAAAATAAAATTAAAAAAAAAGCTGTAATAACTGAGAGACTGAGAATTGGGACATACAAAGTTGGGCGAGAGGTTGAGCTTGTAAAGCTGGTGAGTGGACTGTAACAAGCTGGAAACTAGGCTGGACACCAGGACCTCCTTCCCCAGCTTGTTGACGTCAGTGGCTCGTCTCTGACTGCTGGCCACCTGCACCGTCCACTTGTCTGTGTCTGCTATAATGCAGACGGCCTCCGCTATGGGCTCATCCAATACTGGATGCTAGGAAGGACAAGAAGGAGCATTATGTAAGAATATTGATAAATCACTGAAGAGCACTTGAAGTGTTCTGGTTAAGTGAAATAAAAACCAAAAAACAGCTAAAAGTCTGATCTCACTCTACATCTAAACACAGCTAGTTCTTAACGACCATATTTTGTTGCATCAGTGTGAATGTATTGCCCTCTTTAAGGCAGGGTCCAAACTCATGAGTCCTTACCTGTACAGCATGAGTTAATTCAGCCATGAGACTCTGCCGTAGCTTCTCGTCACTGGGCATTCCGTGCAGTACAAAGTCCGGCACGTACGTGGGACAATAGCCTCCAAACAGAGAGCGACCAAAATTGGCAATGCTCGGTTTCGAGAAGTTCTCCACCAACTTTGACCTATAAATAAAATATCTGACATGATTTGCTTTGTCCTCAAACTATGAGTAATACAGAAGTTATTTAAATTCATTATTTCAACTAAATGATTTTATGGGAAGATGGTTCATAGTTTGTAAACAAGAAGAATTATTTACAGAGAAGTGTGTCTGAATATGGAATGAAAATGCGTTTGCTCTACTCACCCAGGGAATGGCACCAGCACTTCCTCCTGCCAGTCCTCTGTCTCCTCGCTCTCACTGTCCCCCAGCGCGCTGTCTGAGCTCTCATTGCGTGGGATTTCCCAGTCACTGAGAGGCACCGCTTTCCGTTTTTGGTCCTCTTTGCTGCTGCTTTCATCCTGGGGGACGGGGACAGACAGCAGAAGACCGTTGTCCTGCTCAGCAGAACAGCCCCTGCAGCTGCAGGTGTCAGAAGAGTCTGTGGACCCACATCTGCACCTTCTCTGGACATCCAACGTTGTGTCCCCCCTCCTGCTGGACCCTACCAGTCCACTACCTGAATCCAAACAGAGACCCAAACTCTGAACCCTTAGTGGCCCCTGGAGACTTTGAGCCCCTGAGTCACTGGACTGTGGGACCCCCGAGGGGTCCAGCAAGTCTTTGCGTAGGCTGTCTGTGGTGCTGGCTTCCTGATTTTTGGCCACGTCGTCTATAGTCCTCGTCTCCACGGGGTTTTCGAGACTAAAATACTCGTCAAAATCATCCACACAGTTGGGGCTCCACTGAGGCATCTTGCTGGAAACCCGCTGCAGGGGTGGAGCCCCCTTGGTCTGTTTGCTTTGGTCCTCTGATGCACCGCTGTTGCTGGTCTTGAAATCTCCTCCTCTGTGCTTCGAAAAGTGCGTTTGTTGCTGATGCAGGAGCAGCTGCTGGTGGAGCGGTTGTTTGTCCTTTAAGTGTTTCTTGTGCTTTTTGAACTCTTCGTCCACCTTCCTTCGGCGGCTCTCTGTGTCCGACTCGGGAGACATGGAGTCTCCGATGAGGAAGGTGACTTTAGTTGCGGGCTCTTCCTCCTCTGTTAGAGTCAAAGCCATGGGCCCAGCGATTGGTACTGGCACTGTCGCAGACGGGCTCTTGTCCGGGGGTTTCTTCTCTAAAGCGATCCCTACCGGACGAGGAGCCTGGAGCTGGTTGCCTGCATCCATCCCTGCCTCTGCTCCCAAGTTTATATAGTTTGTGTTGACAGATGTTGGCGAAGGACTTGATGGAATAATTGTGGGTATGGGTGGGACAATGAGCTTGAGGTCGCCCTTGTTCTCTGTATCCAGCACAGAAACCTGCTCCCTGGGGGAAGCTGAGCCAACACGCAGCACCGTCTCCAGTCGGGTTTCCGTCGCCAGCGGACTGCTGCACTCTCTGCGCAGCTCCCCGGGTTCTGTAGTCCTGATATCAGGGTTGTTATCCTGTCCCGACTGGAGCACGCTACTTCTAGACCCTTGACTCTCACTGCTGTCCTCCTCGTCTTCCTCATCCTCCTCATCTTCTTCCTTGGGCGTGTCCCCGGCGCCCTGCTCCAACTCCGTGTCCGTGTACGTGCTGCTCTGGAGGCTGTTGTCTGAAGGGTAGCTGCTGTCCTCTGCTTCAGTCTGCTGGTCGCTTGCCCCCTCAGATAAGTAGTCCCCGCCGGGTTTATGGACGGTCACCAGGACGTAGTCCGACTCCTCCACCTCTCCTTTTCTCAAGGAGGTGGTGATGAGGGAGCCGGGCATGACGATAGCCTCGTCCTCAGCGCTGTCCAGCATGTGGGTCTCCAGCAGCTCCGAGCAACGGATGAAGTAAGTCAGGACATAGAGGAGTCTCTGGACCAGCTCCTGTCTGCGACCCACAACCACCGTCCTTGATAGTCGCACCGGTGACCCAATGGACCCGTACAGGTCCCCTACACAAAGTGAAGATAGGAACATTAGCATTACTGAGCCACTGTGTTATAAGATGATTTCAACAAGAACACTTGTGATTTAACAGAACTTGTATGCTTAGTCTCGGATTGTTCCTAATCAAGTTTAAGTAGGTTGGATATGAAGCTGCCTTAGAAGTAAAGTGTTCTCACAAAGGTCCAGAGTAGGTTCATCTCCGATTAAGGATTTAAATAGTCGAACCTGATTCGTCACACTTGTTTTGTTTTTCTGATCCATATTCTCTCATTAGAGACTTTGTTGAAAGGAAGTGCCGCCCCCTGATCTGACAGCCAATTACACACAACTCTGCAGATGACTGACATCTCTTTTAGCAAATGAAATTCTCCAAACATGGACGCGCTGCTTCTATCAATACCTCGGGTTGATTTATTTACGCACACACTAAAAAGGTTTAAAGTGCGAGTGATTTTCAGACCTGCATTAAAAGTATGAACGAGGTGATATTAATACCAAGACAGGATGTGAGCCTATTGATATTGCTTATGAACTATTTGCAAAACACAGACAAATGTATTCAAGCATTTAATTAGACATTAATCACCACCCATGCAGCTGAAATGGAATTATTCTTGTGCTCGACTGTGAGACAGGAAGTTGACTGACGCTCTAAATAAAAAAAAACAAAAAAAACCATGGCCTCGATGAATGGGGTCTCCCATAGTCCAGAGGGACGAATACGTTGTGCTAATTTCCAATAAATGGTTACATTGAGCAAAAGCAGTGTGCTAGTTGTACCTCCTCCACACCGGCTTCGTCTGATAGTTGAATGTACAAACGCCTCCCTTTATTATTTTCCTCTGGCAAGCTGTTCCTTTCGAATGCAGTTACCAATTATGAACACAAGGTGTCACCAGGAACTAACTTACTTTTCATGTCATTTGAGGACTCCACCTGCAGTAAAGGATATCTGTGCATTTAAAGGATATCGTCACATGCTATATGCGCCTACAAATCAGCCCCCATTTCAACAACTTACACATTAGAGAAACTGCACAAAAAAATGCACCCCTGGACTTCCAAATGACGCAACATGCTTTCCAGGAGGAAAACATTCACAACATCATCGGATAAACATTAACTCATTAAAAATGTTGATGTTTAAAAGGTGTTCAATTAAAATCCAATTTTCTCACAAGTATTGGCGCTGCAGGCTTCTAAACACGATTTAAACCTACAACGACTGAACAAACCCGCATACAGCTAAAAAAGATTCAAGACTTTTCATAGTCTCATCCTTACATGTGTTTGTGAAAAATTATGCTTTCATGCTTCAGCTGAAACAAAGACCAAACCTCCAGGTGCTTTATAAAAACAAAGTTACGTCAAAGTGTTTGTTTTTCTTAGCCTCACCTAGCTGGGCCCAGAGCGGGTTGTAGGGGTGCGTCTTTGCCAGCATGTCAACGCTCTTAGATGAGTGTTTCTCGAGGAAGATCTTGATTGGAGGCTGCCCATTGGGCATGACAGTGGGCACCCAGGCCAGATGATTGGTCAGGATGGCTGTCAATAAGGCAGGGAGGAATCTGAAAAAAAACACACACGAGTCGGTAAGCAGAGGTTTAAGAGAATACCCCAAAATGTATTTCCTATCTCGTTGATAACAAAGATGACTTTGCTTGTTAGTTTTCTTTTTGATTTGCTTGAGTCAGATCAGATGTTTGTCTTAACACAGAAACTTTAGATGTGCGTTTCTTGTCCAGTTTATTAAGTCAGTGACAATTGTTCTCAGCGCACACACACACACACACACACACACACACACACACACACACACGTACTGTGTGTAGATGAATGACACACACATTCCTTAAGCATGATTCAGTCCTCAGCCCTGGCCACAAGAGTCTACTTCCCATCCTGTCTCATGACTCAACGCGTCACGGCGCTCAAGTTCAATCACGTGCTGGAACACAGATGTGAGTGCAGCAGACGTCATAACGCTCGGTGGGAACAATGACGGAATGCCTTAAGAAAAGACGAGAGGTCAAGGGTCGCCTGTGAGACACAAAGCTCGAGTGAAAAGTCAACGTCGTGCGGTCGTCGCGCTGGTGGTTAGAAACGGACTGTTACCGAGAGGTGAATCAGATAAAGACACACCAATGGTTTCCTAGGTGACACTGCTGCTATTCATGGTCAAAACTGAGCCAGCATACAGGGACTGAGAGGACACGAGAAACAACGTTGGTGTATGGTTGTGAAATACACCAAACAGACAGCACCGTGATGACAATGACTGATGTGATGCACTTCTTTAACTGACTGTCTTGATTAAAAGTTTGTGCAATCGAACAAACTAAAAACATATTCTTTAAATAATTATTTCTCTGAAGAACTATGCTAACGAATGATGGTAAACTTAAGCAAAGTAGAAAACATCCATTTTTAGATCCTATAACAATCATTAGAGATAGGCTAATTTAGTTATCATTTCAGACATAATTCAGGACAGAGCATTTAGCACTGAATGCTTGTTGTGGCTTTTATATGTATTTGTATTGTTAACATATGGAAGACATCACATCTGTAGCATCAATCAGAGATCAAGATTTAAATAATACACGTCTTTCCCTTCTGCACTTTAACTTGATGTAAAAGTTCTGGTTCACTGTGTTGAATGCTACTTCAATTAACTACACTGAATAAGGGTGCAACGTTCAATAAAAGCCTATGCTACCAATTCAGAAATGTTCATTGTACATTATTAGCAGTGGCTTTGTAACGGTCACAATAAGCAATTAGAGACTGGCAGGGATCTTCTCCTTCACTGCTCCCTCTGAGGCAGACAAATAAATGCAGAGGGAGCAACAATCAGTGTGCGTCTGTGTGCGTCTGTGTGCGTGTGTGTGTGTGTGTGTGTGTGTGTGTGTGTGTGTGTTTCAGTCTAAGAAAAGGGGAAAAATAGTCCACACAATGTGTGAATGAGGGAGACTGAATAGATAGTTGAGGGAAGAGCTACATGAGTGAACAGCCTGGTTTCCTGAATATATAGGTGGACTGTGGTTCAAAAGAATCCCTCTGATGTTAAGTGTCTGGAGAATGCATTCTTGTGTGTGTTTGTTCACGGGTGTTTGTCATACAAAAACCCATATAAATACTTGTTCAGTTCAGTGACTGATGGCGGTGCAGCTGTGAGTGAACTCAACTGATTCTTGGAGGCCTGCTCCATCAGCAGAGAAAGCTCCCTCATGAATTGACCGCAGAGCTGGTTCTTCTCCGACGCTCCGGACATCATGGTCAACCAGACGGGCTCAGCCACGCGGGGCATGGTGTAGAGGTCGCAGATGGTCATTCTGGAGATTAGGTATGGCAAGGGGAGGATGAAAGACAGAGCGAGCATGGGGAGAGCGAATGAAAGGAAAAGTAGGGGAAGAGAGAGAAAAACAGACAGAGGGGGAACAGGCACGTTATTGTCTAGTGGGGTGAACAAAAGAGATCTCAGTTCACAGAGATTCACTGTCTGCTCTGAGGCCATGGAAGACCCTGCTTGTGTGAGTGTGTGTATGTGTGTGTGTGTGTGTGTTTGTTTGTCACAGTCTGCAAAACTTGTGCACACTCTCACACAACACTTGTTTCTTGCTCTTTACAGTGTGCGGGTGTGCTCGTGTGTACGTCCATCTGTATGTGGCTCAGTTGAGGCATTTGTCCATTGAGAAGGACTGGAGTTTCCATAGAGCGTGGGGCCTGCTGGTGAGCATGTCTCGGCTGTGGGCCAAGCTTTGACACAGGGGCAGAGGGGGAATCTCTGCAGCCTGAGGAATGTGAGGAATCAGGCTTTTGTAAAAGATGGGCTGCAGCTGCTTGAGCATGGAGTTACATATTCACAAAACATGTTTTTTTTTTTTTTTTTATAGATGAGGTATTTCTGACTGTTGCATCTGCTAGCAAACACATACTGCAGCAATATACCATTTGCATTCTTCAATGTACACAGCTACGACAACAGCACCGCTATAAGTGCACTGTCATAAACACATTCAGCGACTACGCTCCAGATGATTTAGAACTTTGCAGGTCAAACTGTTAAAGAGTAAAAGCACTCGTTTAGTTCTTCAAGTCTGATTTAGTCTTAGTTCTCTGCAGGCCTCTTCTGCAGTAAACTCATTTTTTTATTGGCTGATAATGAACCCAGAGACAGAGAGGACGGCATGCATGATAAGAAGAACATGCGTCACACAGTAAAAAGTGACTTCACAGTAGAACTTCAGCATTCCAGAAAACACCATATTTTCTCATCATTATTTTTGCAAATGAAAAGGGGAAGCTTATTTTTAGTATTAGTTTAAAGTTACCAACAGAATGTAACTAAAAGGATTAATACATTTAAGTCAACTGCAAGTGTGTGTTTTCTGGACTTACACAATGATTGGTGTTTGCACACTATTGGTTAGTATCAACATGATGACAGTGAGGAAGAATGTAATGTGATGTTCGTCCTTAAAATAATTTTTCTGAAGAAACAGGCTAAAAGCCCTGAATTTAATGTTTACTTTCTTTAAAAAGCAACGCTGGGACTGCTTTGTGTTTCTCTTTAGCAGGTGAATCATTCAGAGAGATACTTTAAGAAGGGAACCTGTCCATGAGAGATTCATAAATTACCCCGACAAGACTTCTGCCATGAGTGATGCAGCATCACAAAAATCGGAGTTTGACTGATTGAATTCTTGACAGAAGTCGTTTGATCCCTGATGAATCATAAATGAACCAAACCCTGTGTGGTCACGGCGGAGTGAAGCAGAATTGACAAGGTGTCACTTTTAACCCAGCAGGCCGAAACATCTCCGCCTCTCTTTACATGTAACTGTCAGCATGGCAGCAGACACGATCCATCACTGGGACTGAAGCATCACATTAACCAATCATGATTCATTTAGTCCTATTTTACACACAGCTTGGACGTATCAGTGGCCTTTGAAAGCTCAGTTGACCCACTCTGTCCTGTGTGTACGTTCACTTTCTAAAGGCTGAGCCAGCGCTTGATGAGCACAAGCGCTAGTCTCATCCTCTCCACAGCAGCTGTTCAGGTGAACTTTAAGGAGTGCGCTTGTGATTTAAAATTAAACCGACATGTCTGGCAGAAGATGGAGATATAAATGACCTCACTATGGAGGGCAGCAATTCAAACATTCCCGATCATCTCAAACACGTCTGAAGTTATTGTGCGATGTTCTTCCTGAGCCGTTTGAAGCAGCCTCGTTCTTATTAGGCAGCTAAACCGTGGTTCCAAACGCAACAAAAAAACTGATGTTCTGTCTCCTTTTTTGTATGTAGTTTATGCAACTTGATGCTATAATGAGCTCCATTATGTTGAAAGGAACCGTCAGGCTGTAGAGTCGTATCCATGTTTGGATTCTTTTGGTGTATTTAGTGAAAACGTTGATCCAAAATGCTTCACAGAACATGAGTTCACTTTTTATGTTTGTGTAATATATTGGAAACTCAAGTCTCAACTCTGATACATGAAGTGTCCTCTCTATTGACGCCACACACACACACACACACACACACACACAACCCCATTACAGGCTGGTGTCACTTTTATGTTCACATGCCTCTGCACGGCTTCTCTTTGCCAGCATGCGTGGTTGAATGTGCACGCACGCCTCCAACTACGTCAAAGCAGCATCAAGCGAAGGCATTTCTTCCAGTTTGCTTGTGTGATGTTCCATGAAGTCAAACCTCCTTAATGGCAAAGGTGGCTCTGCTTATATTTAGCAGCTGTCTGAAGGTGAGATTTTACAGATATTTGGTTTGTCGGGAGAAATAGCATTCCTCTTAATGGCACTCGCATTTCTTTTTTTTTTTTTTTACTAGTCCGGTGCCCATGGCCAGTGTCAGAGGCAGATAGGGTTGCCACTCAGGAGGCTTGGGTTGCTGTGGCCACCCGCCAGCAGGCATATGACTGCGGCATGCAGGGAACCCAGACAGGGAATTGCCAGCCTGTTTGTGAGTGACAAGTGAAAGCTGGGTATGGCATTTCATTAGCATCAGAACCAGAACCCATGAAAACAAGGTGTGTGCCTATGATACCAGCACACAGAACAGTAAATCCAGGACCTGAGAAGCATCCTCACAAGGAAACATAATAACCCTGCATGCAGACATTTTACCCTGCAAACAAGGAGCTGGGATGAGAGCAAACTTGACCCTACCTACAACCCAGCAAATCGTCATGCTTTCTGTAATGAGCTGCCAAGTAACAAGGAGTTTCCCTTTAGTTAACTTCAACACAACCAAAGCTGTTGAGTAAGGACTCCCAGCATGCAATGCAACATCTGTGGTTTGCTTAAGACAGGTAGTGTACACTGTGTTCCTCCTTTCTTTTAACAAACATATTTTGACATACTTTTTTAAAGTTGCCCGTACTTAAGTGTCGTAACATAAGTAACACAGGATTAGTATGAGCACTCACTGGCCTACTTTTAAGAACACTGAGAGTGAGCTACAAGTTTATGTAATTTAAGTCCATGCGGCTTTACTGCAACTCTGTCAAATCCCACATTAAAAGTCAGTGCAGCAGCCACTTTTCCTCGACACAAAGCGGCCGTTTGCTGACTCGTCGTAACCTCGTTTCTCTTTCGTCCTCCTGTACACCCTGCTTACATTCCTTTACTGCCAGTTTATGCATTTCCCTCTCCGTGTGCAGTGCAGAATGACAGACGGACAGAATGAATAACACATTTTTTTAAACGACATGAAACCAACAGTGCTTGTGAAGTGCCGCCTCCCTTGCTTCACAACAGATGTTCTGCACCCAGGGAGAAGATTAATGTTTGCCCATGATACATAGAAACTGAAGGTCAGGGTGATCTCGGCTTCAGTGTTGATGAACCCTTCTGCTCGGCAATGCCAAGATATTCTTATTCTTTTATGTATAAAAGGGAAAAAGCATGTGAGTTGTTTTCTAACCTGAACTCGTTCAGTCCATCCACCATACGGCTGTAAGCCAGAGCTCTCTGACTGGCATCAACTGACCGGCGACTCATTTTCATGGCCTTGAGAATGACACAACACACATAGCGTTAAGATATTTGGCAACCGAAGCCGACAGACAAAGTTTCATGAAACGTTGAACAAGGCATGTGTAAAGGGGGCAGGGGGGGATATGTAGGGTCAACATGGAAGCCAACCAAATACTAGAGTATGCCAACCACAGGCCCCAGTAAACAGAACTGTGGATATACAAGGAATGACAATCGTATCAGTCAATCTGACAGCAACTCTGCTTATTGCAAGAGCAAACGGTGTAAGGTTCACATTTGGGTACCCAACTTCGAATGGATTTTACTGACAGGCTTGTTTCCACAATGTTTGATGATCAGGAATATGATATCATCAGTCGGAAGTGGAAGTGTAACAAAGTAAACATTCAAGTAAAGCAAAAAATCTAAAATACAACATACCGTCTGTCAATAACTCTCACCTGTTCGATGGCGCTCTTGAGTTTGTTCATGTGACTTTCAAAAAGAGGGAAGTGGGAGAAAAAGAAATCCTGGAAGCGGTTGTTTTCTTCCGGGTCTGGTGACAACGTAAAGATGACCCCAATCGCAATCTTCTTCTTTCGAGCCACGCCGAGGCTTGGTCCACCGCTTTCATCAGACATGTTGAAGCTCTCCTCGACTGACCTGATCAGGACAGGACACACAGGGAGTTCACTTTAGGACAGACAGACAGAGAGAGAGAGAGAGAGAGAGGGGTCCAGAACACCTTCTACAGTCTGATTTATGTATGCAGCTGCTGAAACACACTCTTATCTTACCTTCCATATTCGCTTGCATTCCTTGTTAGAAGACTATTTCTGAGGGTCTCTTACTTTTCCACCAAGTTCTTACATTCAACGACTTCTTTAATGAAACCATTAAATATTCAACATACAACACAAATGTTTTATCTATTTTAATCACTACCATATGAGCCATAGTTTCATTTTCTGCTTGCGTCAGCACAAAAGACATGTAAAGAGACTTTCAATGCTGTCATTTTTCACTGTTGCAGGAGGTAAACAAGATGCTTTGGTGCTGTTGAAGTGTACCGACAAAAAGACACAGAGGCTGACAGTTGCATTTTCAGTGACGGGCCAACGCAGCATTCTGCCTCGTCAAAGCAACTTGTGTTGGAGCGTGTGTGTGTGTGTGCGCCTGTGCGTGTGTGCCATTTTCCCAGCTGCCTGCTCGATTTTAAGAAAGCTTTACTCCCATTGGGAGTGACTGGATGGTGTGTGCGTGTGTGTGTGTTTGGGATGTTGTCCAGGGGATATAAAACATGTCATACTCCCTCTCTCCCAAGCTTCCCTGTATGCATGAAAAACATGTTTATCTTCATTGCATTAATAAATATGTGTTCTAAGTTGTATCTTGCACTGATATGTGCGCCAGGTTTCTCACCATCGGGGGAAGACACCATTTTCCAGGCTGGTGGTTTGGCTGCGGAGCCAGCGGCGCTGGTAGCTGGATGCACAGCTGCTGGTCAGTGAGGAGCCAGGAGATGGAAAGGGAGTGATCAACAGGCTGCTCAGGGAAGCTAAAGGGACACAGAATAGGGGAGATGGATGGAAGATACAAAGGGACGGTTTTAGAAATCATGGGAACAATAAAGGGAATAGATGAGAGAGAATGGTGGGTGACAGGAGAAAAGGACAAGAATGAGTCAGAAAACAAGTGCGTAGGGTTACGCTTTCTCAACAGCACATTGTGCAGACGCACACGAACACGCTCTTAAACACTACAACACAGAGCTAGGCAGACACATTAGCACAAAAGAGCAAAGAAATACACAAAAATGTAAATCAAAACACACACACACACACACACACACACACACACACACACACATCCCTCTGACTCTTTTTTCACACTCAAAACACAGAGACTCCAATTACAGACGCTTTGGTCGGAGATCTAATGTCAGCGAGCCTGCTAACAGTCACACTGCAGTTGTTTGACAACCTGGATTTACACCCGACTGGCATGGTAATAACATTCTACCTACCCACACACACATGGCACACAGAATACAAGTCCTGATCACAGGGTTATTTACAGCCCATGCAGAAGGCTCTGACCAATGCTCCCATGAGCAGTTTGGATGGTGTGAAGCGAAAAGGGTCGATACCACCATGAGGTGAGCAACGAGCTAACTTCTCTTGATATTTGTAGGAAAAATAGAACTGTTAGTCAACGAAGAGTACGATTGGGGTTACAGAGGTAACTGTATATTTTTGTGTACGTGTCAGAGTTGGATAAATGACTCTCCAGCCGGGCCTGCAGAGGGGAGGTGGAGAGAGAGTGAAGATGAGAGGACAAGTCTTGAATTAGAAGCTCATTTACTCGCAGCGGGTATTCAGAGTTGCTATATTTAATTTTCTGCATGTGACCGGGGTCTCAGCAGAAAGCACAATTCCCCTCATACCAGTCATGCCAGTGGGGCATGGTGGTGTTTGTAGGGGGGGGGAGAGGGGGGGTGCAGTACTGGGGTCAGTTTCCATTGCACAAGGCTGTCTGGACCCTGGAGGCTGTGTAAACACCTTGACACGGTCTTCCAGCATTGCATCGTCTTCTTACCTCTATTTTTTTTCCCCCACTTATGGGTTTTTTTTTTTATGCGTTTATTGACGAGAGAAGACAAAGTGGATCGAGCAAGACATTGGGAAGAGAGAAAGTAAGTGGGACTCTTAGTAACTTGTCACAATAGGTCAACTTTGTACAACTGGCCTCAGAAGGAGGAATATTATCTCTTCCACCAACGCACAGCTCACCTTCCTGACTTGAATTCCATTCACACCAAAATTGACCTCAACGCCTCTCTGTTGTATTAATGAATGGAAACTGTGTGCCTCTGCGTCTGCATGCCACCTCAGTGAAGTGGCAGCTTAGGAAGCACTGGTACTTATGTAACCGTTCACACCCTTGACCTTAAAGAGTGCAGTCCAATGAAGGGTCAACCACTGAGTTCCAGGATGTTGTTGATATCATAGCTCATTAAGTTCATTTCTCGTGTTTTGGGGAATTCGGACGACAGCGCCAAAGATCAAAAAGGTTTTCATGGTAAGAAGGAGAATCTAAGAAGTTTCATCGTCCAATATTTTCTCGACTTACACGTCATCTTTTCTGCAGCTGAATTGTGGATCTATTTCAAAGCGCGGACTGTAAAGCTGGAAGCTGTGTGGAGCGTAGGTTAATCCAGGCTTACGCTTCGAGTCTCATTAACCTACCTGACCTGGCGATGCCGCTGTCCCTCTCGTCGTAAAGCCCTCGGCCAGGCATGTCCATCGGATGGCTGTGGCCTAGAGGAGACAAGAAGGGTTGGGGGAAGTCAGAAGGGAGAGGGAAGAGAGCATGAGGACACTGAGGTCAATTCATAAAGAGCGCCGGGCATGCCTAGGCTATCGTTCCCTAAAGTTACAAATATATGAATTAATAAGAATCAAAAACAAGCTCTTCTTGTACATGTGTGACTAAGACAGTGTAATGTTTTACAAAGTAAATATCATAAAGATTGTGTGTGTAATGTTTGAAATTCTATTGAATAAGGCAAAAAAAAAAAGTCTTGGTTTGGACTACAACCTTCACAGCTCTCTGTCAGATGTCAGATCACAAAAATATAAGCTCCAAACACCAACAGGTAGGGGACTGAATTTGACTGTAAACGGCTTTTACTTTTTGAATTTTTTGAACACCAAAAACAGGAAGTCATCTGGGAAAACGCAATAAAAAAAAACAAAAAAAACCCACGACTGTAGCAAGAGCTGCTCACAGACTTAATCCTGTAACTATCTTGAGCCTATACGTAACTTACGACAACAGGCTCTATAGTACGGATGTCATTGAGACGGTTGGCCTGCTCTCAGATGTCTCGCGTCGACGCTGGGAGGTGACATGGGACAAATGTCCATTCTTCTCACGACAGAGAAGCGCAAAACGACAAAGGCAGCATTTCAAAGTGCTGCTGAGATGATTCATGAGCAAAGTCAACATGAACTTTCAGTGTCTGTGTGTACGCGCGACTCAGGCGCTTTATGCTTTATGACCACACCAACACTACATAACAAACAGATCGACACTCCATGCTGACAGCGAATACTTCTGGAAGAAGAGCTCACTGATCAACATGATATCATGAATGATAGGAATTTGAGCTGAGGGGAAGTTAGTACTTCATTCTATTGCTACACTCAGTTGAAGTTGCTGTGATACAAAAGTAATCACTTGACCTTAAAGTTTTTAGAAGGAAAAATGATACATCTTAAATCCTTTGAGTAGCCAACTGGAATGTTCTGTTTCACAGTTTCAGACAGAAGTAAAAATTATTCTTGGTCAAAAACATTACGATGATCTAAAAGCTCATCAAGAACAAAAAACGTGTTTAGCTGTCTTTCCCATGACGAATGAAACATGGGCAATAAAGTCTGTGTGAAAGGAAGGGTTTACAACTATCGTTTATCTCTTTAAGTAAAGAACAGAGTTTTAGTGCGGGTCATCAGTGGCAGATGTCTCCGAACTTTACAGATACAATTTGTTGAATTGAATTATTGTCCACCAGGGCAATTTTTTAGTGTCACATAAGTGGAATGGTGACTGAAATATTAATGTTTAAATTCAGAAAGCAGATCAGGTGCAACTTTGGGAAGCTACATACATAAAGGAGCGCTTGCTAAAGGGATTTCACTTCCAGCTGCTAAGGTGCAGTGGAACACAGCAGGCTCTGTATTACTATATAAATGTTAGAGAGTGTGAAGGCATGCTGCAGCTTTTTAGGTGCAAAAATAAAAAGTAAACAATTAAACATCCACACAATGTTAGTGTATAAAATGCAGAAGCCTAGAAAGGATTGCCCAAGTATCACAATCGCTCATCAAAGAGGAGTGAAAGTGTGTGAGTGGAAAGACAAAAGGAGAAAGAAGTGCAAAAACATTTACTAGAATAACATTCACCTCGACCAGTGAGAACCCATGCACACCTCTTTTTGAATTCACACCTGCAGGCCTGGGTCAGATAGTACTGCTTGATGTGTTTTATGACTTGACTGACACCACTGTATGGTTATGGCTTAGATGGCTTAGGTGAACAATGTAATTGCAAAAAAAGACAACAAAAATACAGGAGTGGTAGTTTGTATTGTTTCGTTTCACTGCCAATTTCATGGTAACCAAAGGTTCAAAAACAAAATGGTCTCCCCTGGATTTATAGCTGCCTTATGAAGTTCTCATTTGCCCAAATGAACTTTTCATCATCATACCAAAGCTTTCTTAAACAATTGTTTGTACAGCTTCTATCTGACCCAAGTTATTTGCAGTCATGCTGTGATATTGCATGCAATGACTATTGCTACAACTTCTAGTGCAAGAATCACCACACGGGCATGCAGCTGCCAAGTCGAAGTCAGGGCCTGTATCAACACCAGTGCTTCCCATAACTACCGCCTACAGGCATGCATGCAACTGGCACACATCAATCATGGCCAGTTTAAAGCGCCAACCTGAAAAGAAAGATGCGCTCTTGATGAGGCGCAGAGGGCCCTGTTCAGAGAAGGCCCGCCGAGGGCTGCAGAGCTGAGAAAATCCTGCGCAGCATCACAAAAAATATGGAAAAGAAGAAAGGAAGAGGGAAAAAGACAACAAAACATGAACCATGGTTAGTGAATGAGTCGAGAGGAAAGCCAGCTGCCTCCTGTACTCTAAGGATCTTGTTGTTAACAGATAAGTTACAGGAGCGTTTTTAGTCTGGAATGAAATAAAAACAAACACCTGTTAGGTCATTTGGACAGACAATGAAACAAAAGACTGGCATCAGTTACACAAAACACAACCAATCAAACCAATAATAACACATTTTTCATGTGTTTACAAATTTATGATTTTTGTGTTTTATGTGAGGATGACAATATACGGAAGCATTGAATTTGCCCACAGTTCTGTATCAACTTAATTCTGTTAGGACCATGTGTCATATTCTAAGTGCTCTCTGTGTAGACTTTTTTTTTTTTTTCATATAGTGAACTGACAAGTTTCACAAAGAACTGTTGCAGGATCATTGTGTCACAATCATTGTGAGTTCCTGAAAAAGCACAAGTTGACTCACAACAGCGCTACACTCTTTGTACTGTTTGAAAGGGTAACGCTAGATTCTACATATTTACAGAGAGAAACTTGTGTAAAGTTCCAGATGTTCATGAAGTTATTGGAAGGGCAGAACAATACAGAGCCCAGATTTGAGTCAAACACAAAGTGTTTAAATTCAGAAGGAGAGAATGAATCACATTAGGTGCTTTCCTACATTTCAACTAAACAGGCAGAACCAATCAAAACAGTACAATTCAAGCTGCATGTTACATGTCCATGACTTCCCTGATAGTTGGCTATGATAAGTAGAATAAATAAATAAAAGCACGCCCGCTTTTTTTTTTAAATTATGTAAATTATAAGAAGGAATTGGGTTGTTGATGTAACCCATGGTTTCCATGGTTACCTATGTTCCCAAGGAGACTGTTGGTCCCGGTGTTTTGATCAGGCCTCAGGGTGTTACTGTCCTGTCCAATGAACTCAAGACTGTCTTGTAACCTGTGAGGGGTGAAAATTGAAGTTAATCTAATCACTACATGAAAAACAGTGACATTGTAAATATGCAGTACATCAGTATCCATATTGATATTTGTGGACAATTAACAACACTAACAAAAGACAATACGTAGAAGCTGAAGGAAAAAATAATTAAGTAACAACTAAACACGGTCTGGGAAAAAAATAAAAAAAAGACTGAAAGTGAGAAACACAGACATGCAGGGTGACGTATCAGTGGTTTCCATTTTCACCATAGTTGAGACAGACAGAGAGAAAAATGAGAGCTTATCTGAATGTAGAAGAAGCTGCAGTAGGAATCAGAGCATAAAGTGGGTATGTGACTGATAGGTGTGTGTGCTTACGTGTTGAGACTGCCGTACACACTGCCTCCCGTTCTGGCGGTGAAGACTTTACTCAGCATCAGCTGAGGTGGCGACCTGATATGACGATAAGACAGGGACAAAGATCATCGTGATGAGTGCATTTCTGAGTGTCTGTTCTGTTTTGTCTGACTGCGTTTGACTCTTTTTCTTCATAAAATTACAACATTTGAGGTTTAAAAAAAATACTTTGGGGGAGAACATATAAAGAAAAAACGTTTAACTGTACAGCTATTAAATAACGACAAAAAATATGAAAGCTTTCAGTACGAGAAAAATGTTTTCTGTGTAAGACCAGTTTTCCTTTACTTCTTACCTGATCTGGTGGATTTTGAGTGTGGAACCTTTGTAGCTCATAGCTACAGAGCCAAACATCATTTCTCCAAGCATGACCACATCGGACGAACACCTTGAACCCTGAGGGGTGCGCACATGTTTAAACACCTGTGAGTCGTGTGTGTGTATACCTGATTATGCAGCTGTGAAAGTATGCTGCAAATGCATTACTGTACAACTATTTAATCCTGGATATACAGTATTTCAATGTTGCATGCATGCGTTACCTGGAAGCGCAGGCCCTGCTCCTTGGTTTCCTTGGTTTCAGAGGCGCAGGAGGAGGAGCTGTCCAGGGAACTGCTGCTACCTCCTGTAGGTCGGAGCTGGCAGCATTTCCCAAACATCTTCGCCTGGCCTTCAGCGCTCTACAGGGTCAAAAAAAGGGAGTATTATAAATACATAACTTTCTATGAACACAGATCCAAATGAATAGGCAGAGGGTTCAAATTACAGCAGAGTGCCAGTAACTGAAAGTAGAGCTGAAACGATTCCTCGAATAACTCGAATAATTCGATTACAAAAATTCATCGAGGAATTTTCGCTGCCTCGAGGCTTCGTTAAGTTTTTTTTTTTGCGTCATCAAAACTTTGGTATGAGTATAAAACACGTTTAATGTAGCTGCAGCTACCTGCTCCTCTCTCTTACACACAGATACTTCAGCGCTAACACGCACACGCGCACACACACACACGCGAGCGCGGCGTGCCCCTTTTAACTTTTAGTCAGCACACAGTTGATCCGTGATCCATACGACCCAGTCGGGAACACGTGATCCGGTCAAACGGTCGGCTTTTCTCCGTTCACTCTCTCCGTGTTTGCAGCTAACATAACGATAGCAACGTCCTCTCACAGTCTCTGTCATAGACATACGTCTATGGTCTCTGTAGTCTGTGAGCGCGTTGAATGCACGCGCTGCAGGAGCAGACAGAGATACACTTTTTTGGGACCCTGTCAGTAATATGGTGAGCATCAGCAGCAGCTGTAGAGCAGAGGTGGTTGGCTGTAGCAAGCAGGCGTTTCCATGGTAACTGCAAAGAAGCAGGTTTGTAGGGACGACCCAAGACGAGTTAAACCTTAATTAAGCAAAAGTATGATTTATTAGATTACTCGATTAATCGACGGGATATTCGCTAGAATACTCGATTACTAAAATATTCGATAGCTGCAGCTCTAACTGAAAGTATTGCCTCTTCATTCATGCGGACGTTAATTTTAATTCAGACTATGAACTAATTGATGCAGCCTTTGAAAACGCGAACATTGCAAAGTTGGATGTTGCATTTCAGGTCGGCGATCACTTCTCCTCATGGATAATTTGTGACAGAACAAACATTTAAAAAAAAAAAAGTGCAACAATAAAGCAACCTTTCTAGTTGTACAGTGACATTAGATGAAAGCAGATATTTGTTTGTTCGGGTGTATTTTTAAGAGAGAAATGGTTTATTGATAAGGCTGCAGATAATCCACTGAAGAGGCAGAAGGGTGTAGGTATTGAGACTTCACTAAGATAAACAGGAAGGAAACTAACTACGAGTACATGTCACTTCTAAAAAGTCGCATTCAATCATTTTAACAAGTCTGAAAAAGTAAAAGGGAGAAATGGAGAGAATCTCTTGAAGTAAAACTGTAAATAAAGTTGATTGTTCAGGTTTAAAAGGCGTAGAAACCTAACCCAGAAGCACTTGTGTAAACAGCAAACTAAAAGCAATGTGAGCTCAATCAGCCTGTGTCATGTGCCTTCTTAACTTGGCAGACTATGCAGGAGGAATGCATTTGGGAGGGCAGGGAGCAAAGGGGGAGTGTGTGTGTCTGTGCGTGTGTGTCTGTGCGTGTGTGTGTGCGTGTGTGTGTGTGTGCTTGTGCTTGTTTTAGCGAGGCTCTGGTAATGGCTCACTTGAAACCACAATCCCTGCCAATGTAAGGGAGAGGCAGAGAAAGAACAGGAAAACTTAGAGGCAGAAAGAGAAACAATGGCAAAGGGAGGATAGATTTGCTTCATTTTGCTTTGTGGAGAACATTTAGTAAACAACGTCGACATGTATGTAGCTTGGTGTGTGCACGTGTGGTTAACGATGGGAACTGTTACACACGTATTAACACAATCGCTAATGAAGCCAAACCAACTCTGAGCGTGTGTGTGTGTGTGTGTGTGTGTGTGTGTGTGTGTGTGTGTGTGTGTGTGTGTGTGTGTGTGTGTGTGTGTGTGTGTGTGTGTGTGTGTGTGTGTGTGTGTGTGTGTGTGTGTGTGTGTGTGTGTGTGTGTGTGTACATGGGTGTGTGTGTCCACTGCAGTGCAGTGTGAGGTGTGTACACAGAGGCCAGCAGCATGTGACTGGCAGTCATATGACTCTTTGGGAACTCGTGAGCGAGAAGCACTGCAATCATCCCCTCCCTCCTGCTCTCTCTTTCCCCCTCCCTCCCTCCCTCCACCAGTTCAACCTCATCTCTCTCCATTTCCTGCAGTTTTCTTTCTTGCCTTTCGTACATTTATTCCCCTCCTGAATCACATCCACATTCCCTTTTTTTAGGCATTTAATTGCATAAATATTACCTCGCTCTTTTGTCTCTTTAGTCTACCTCCTCATTGTCTTCATTAACATGACCGTCTGTGTCACTTATACCTGCTGACCACTCTCAAATAAAAATGTAAAACTCCAAAACAAAACTTAAAAAAAACCAGCCATCATGTCATGTGATGGGATTCAAGTCAAACAGTGGCTGGCTAAGCTCTAACGCTGCAGAATGCACCAGAAACACTGACATCAGCCCAGGTGACACATACACACAAGACTCAGTCCTCTGACTACACTGCCATTTCACAACCCTGTAGATTTTTAAGAAGCTACTTTAAAGAAATAGAACTGTTTAATAAACAAACGTATACATTGCATAACCTTTTAGTTGTTCCTCTATATCCTATATGGGGACTCTTGTAAATGTGAGAGCTGAGCAAATAGACAATCCAATTTCCATTTCAGGTTGTCATGAGAGCACAGGAGTGTGTCCTTGTGACAGAGGCTAAGAGCATAAAGGTGAGATAAGGTGAGGCATGTAAATTCTGGTCATGAAGCAAAACTGATAGGTAAGAAAGGAGAGAGGTATGTCAAAGTGGCACATCAATGGAAAATTGACGCTGTATGAAGACAGTAGTTAGACAAAGGGATCAAGGCAACAAAAAACAAGGAAGAAAGATAGAAAGAAATAAATAAAAGAGGGTAGTTAGAGAGAGCAGCTGAAGAGACAGACAGATATGTAGGCAAAGATAGAAAGTGACTTAATACATATCTCTATATAAGATAATATAGGAAACAGTCTGATAATGAGATCAACATATGAAGACAGTAAACAGTCCATGAAAAGAGAAACGGAAACACACGAGAGACTGAGAGAGGGCTGGAATGAGTGGATGAATTAGAGAGGATGAGTTTGAAAGAAAGACAGACACAGGGCGAGTGACAGTGCTGTCATGTGACGATGAAAGAACGCTGCTTTCACACAGGCTGTCAGCTGAGGCTATTATTACAGGAGATAAGAGCCCCAGAACAAACCGGTCTGGGTCAGGCAGGAGCACACAGAGGTGGCATGAAAATATTAGGCATGTTATTAAAAAAAATTATAATAGTTGTGATTGCGCGTCATAGTTTGTAAAAACTCAGCTGGCAGAAACAGCCAGTATATCCAAAGCTGACAGTCAAAAGAGATGTGTGTTGACGTCTGAAAGCTATCATTGCACACATCCTTCTGTAATCAACAACCACTTATGAAACTAGTTGTTGCACATGTCCCTGTTTTCCCTTTAAAACAGAAGTAATACATAATGAATGCAAAGAATCCGACAAACCTTTATGTCAAGGTTTATTCTTTGTAATAACAATACCCTCCGTGCATGTGATCCCTCTGTCAGACACCTTTCACTGTTTTGGCAGCAAGGCGTCCTGCAGAATAAGCAGGATAAGGTGCAGCATGTGTCCTCTGAACACTCTGACACAGTCATATGACAGTGTAGCATGTCACGCTTGTGTTTTGTTTGGTTTCTGTTTGTGCCAGTCTCTTCTCGTATGTTTTGCTGATGCTAAACGTCAGATTTCGAAGCCTTTTACTTGCAACTTTAACCTGAGCCAAACACAAACATGTCATTGTGAATGTAGGATAGTAAAGGGTAAACGCAGAGTTGGCTTTAAAGAAGTGTGTTGCGCAACATTTGTTCACATCCTTAATTCTTATCAAGGGAATCTTCTGAGGTTTTACACTTTTCAATAGCGACTGCAACTACTCTACTTATTGCTTAGATGATAATGTGAACTACTTTGGTACTGTACATGAATAGCACCAACATGACAACAGCTTCACATAAAGCAAACATGGGACTCACAGGTATGGGGGTTTCCTCCGTGCTCCTCTTCTTGGCATTGGAGTCGAAGAGGACATTTCTGCCGCGCCTCTCACAGTCCTGGTACACGATCAGTCTGATCTGACTGGGCTCCAGCTGGGGGACTGGCCAGCTGGACGGATAAGAAAGAACGAGAGAGGTTATGGTTTCGTTGCTAAAGTTGTCAAGATACAATCTCAGTTAGGTTAATGTTCAATGGTCTAGAAAAACAATAACCCGTACACAGTCAAGAGTGCACAAATACTACACTCAATATTAGCTGCAGTTATTCAGTATAACCTACTATATATGCTCAAAAACCAGAAGTGTATAGATGCAAGAAATTGTAAGTGTAAACATATGAAAAGGTATCTGAAAGCAACTACCTGTTAATAGAGACATTTACATGTGAACCTTAATGACAGCTTATCTAAAGCCCCTTTAAGCACTGACTCTATGATATCACTGAAGCTTTTCTGACATTGAACCACAGCCGGGTCTTTATACAAATAAACATTCACATTCTATGTATTTATTTTACAAACAAGTATTCAATTACTTATCCCATTTATTCAGGGAATATTTGCCTATGACTGGCATGTTGCTTGCAGCTCCTTGCTACTCCACATTCATTAGGTTTCACATGTGACAGCCATGCAATATGCACAAATCCAACAAATAGCCAGGACAAAAACAAGCCACCGTTACAGCGATGGAGTCAGCCTAACATATCTGTGGGTTTGAATTCAAGCTGTCCTAACAAGTGCACCATCTCAAAAGAGACTATTATCCTCCCAAGGCTGTTCCTTCCTGAATGAATCAACAACTTACAGCATTTCTTTTCTAATGATGAAAAAAATGCAAGAAACTCATGACTGAAATAGTTGTCATAATAAATCATATTAAAGCACTGGAACTCAAAATGGGTTCATATAAGAGTGATATTGCATCTATTAAATTCTTAGCTGTCACAGTTTTAACTGCAGCTTCTTCTCTAAGACTGTTGCTAGGTAACCTGTTGTGTCATTCATCTTATCTCATCAATGCTGGTCATAGCAGTAATATTTGTGCATGTTTACACCTCTCTTGGGTATCAGCAGGCCTTCACAGAGCTCAGGCCACCCCTTTTAACTTGTGGGGAATGGCAGTCGCCTGGTTGATTTATAAGGGGCTATAAAAATGACAGGGGATTGGACGGGCAGATAGACAGGCGAGGATTTTGAGCCTGATCTGATGGATAGTGAGGTGTCAGGCAGATGGACACAAAGTCTGACCTTAATATAGACTTTTATTGGGAAACAGGGAGTGTCCCTAAACCAATGTGTTTAGAGTAAATGGGTTTGTGGGGAGGGATGGAAAAGGAACAGTTAAGTCCATATCTCTGACCAACACAATAGCACACTCGAGGCCAGACTTTAAAAACAGCATTTCAGTTGTTGGTCAGTGAGCCTTGGCAGGGCGGGGAATACCTCAGTGAAAGTGTGTTCCTACATTACCATATGTGGGAGCTATTATTTACACAACATCAGTGTCAAAGTATGGACAGCATTCTTGGCAAATGATTCAGTCTTGCAGTGGGCGGGGGGAAGGGATTTACTTACAACCTGCTATATCGTTAATTTGTCAAACCAAAGTCATTAAAAGAATCATGTTTTTTAGTGACTCATGTTACAATGTGCTGCCCCACTTTCTGCATGGAAAACTCTCCAGCGTTTAATCTTGTTTCTGACTTTATTTTTACTTGCCAGAAGTACTGCCTTCCAATATTGACTGAAACCCCCGACTGAATTTAAATGAGGCTTTGTGGGCTTTTAACCAAAGGGAGCTACGACTTACTGCTTCCTTGTTGCAGCAAAGCTTTCCCCGTGGCATGTGTGTAACAACTGCAAAAAATATAAACTGTAGCTTCTTGTTCTCAATATCCTAAAAGTTACAAAAGTTACATTTGTATTGAAGATGGACCTCAATGCACGTCAGGGATAAAATTACCTGCATTTTTTACTTGCAGAAGATTTTTTTATATACAAATTACTGGCGCTGCAAAGATTAGTTCAAACTTCCAAAGATTAATCACCAACTGACTGATTGAGACTGACTGATGATTTTAGTATTCTTTTAGTCAAATAAGTCAAGTTTTTGCTGGTTCCAGCTCATAGAATATTTTTTGTTAATTATTAGTTATTTTCTTTGGCCTTTATGACAGCAGATGAACAATCTTTGGGTTTGAATCGTTGATTGAACAAAATGTTAGTAGCAGCGCAAGACATTTAGATTAAATGTCAAAATGTGTGTTCCTGCTGTTCAAGTTTGTTTTTATTTAGTTTTTTGAGTGATGAAAGTCAGTTTAGACCACTTTACAAAAACATACTTAAAATAGCTTGGATTTAAACAGTGTCTTTCAAGGGATCCAAGTATACTTTACATCGACGCAGTCTGAGTCAACCCCTTGTTTACTGGGCTAGTTGCAAAGAAAGGTGACACAATACATGCACAGCCTAAACAATGAGCTCAAAATCGCATTGTATGGGGTCAGGTGAATATTCAGCTCCAGGTCTTGTGAGTAAGATTACAACTCAGCTGGTAGTTTTAGTCTATCACATGCCTCTTTCATTTGGACTGCAGCCTTTCATAAGTGGGTTATTTAAACATTTACTTCTGCTTTTTGTTGGGTGTACTCAGCCCATTGTGTATAATTGCTTGTCTTGATAAACACACTTTATACTATTAAGATGTGGGAACTGTTGATGATGTGGGAACTCAATATTTACTGATGTAATGCAATTTGAAATGAATAAAAGTTGATCAGATAAGAGCAACAATTGACAAAAAAAGGTGTCTTTGTCTTCAGATCAGCCACCGAGGACCGCAGCATATTCTGACACCATGTTCACTGCTCCCGTTGTTTTAAATATAACAGAGACGATAGACAGAATGAGAGATGTAAGTGAGAATCAATGTGCAAAACAGGATCAATAAAAACAGTAAGAAAGTCAAACCATTTTAAGGAATGACAAACACAAAGGAGAAAATGTTTCCATTAGAAAAAAAAAAAAAAGGAAAAAAAAGAGGTTCACTACAAGAGCAGGACCAGAGACAAAGAACAAAAGCCGAGAGCGACAAACGAAAACAAGATGGTTTAATGTGAAGATGTAGCTAACACTGAAGGACTATGGTGAGAAGTACAACATTAGGACTAAATAATTAGGGAAAGGGTCGACAGCAAAACAAGAAAATCTTGAAATAGACATAGGAGTGTTTGAATGCAAGACGAGGCAAAGGAGGAAGTATCCCATCTGTGAGCTTGTGACAGTCACAGCGCTGACAGAAGAGAGAGGGGAGTCATTCATAAAAGCAGCACATGACTGTTACATACTTGTACTGCTTTGACCTCGATTGTCTGAACCACAATTGACTTTAAAGTTCTCTGGCACACAAATACAGGTATTTATTTCCTTGAAGAGCCCGACAATGAAATCCCTGTGATCAGTTCTAATCATGTTACAGTTTCAAAAGAGGGCTTCTTTGAAATGACTCACCTAGTTATGTTTCACGGGTATGTAAATACAAACTGTGACCAAAAAACTCCACCCACACAAACTTCTTTCCAATCAAGAAAAAAAAAAAAAAGGGCTTCACCACAAACCCGTTCGCGTTCATTATATAACATTGACCTCAAATGATAGAATCAATCCTCTTCTTCACCACGCTGCCTGATCCTAACACAACAGACTTGTTCTCTCAATCTGTGGGTCTCTTTGAGCTGAGAAACAGCCACAGGTTGACAACCCACCACAAAAATGTAAACAAACAACAACACAAGCAAACAATGCTCTCCATCCTCAACCAACAATACCATGCTCATTTGGATGCACACAAACCTGGTTAAACATGACCAACTCCTACCTGGGCATCGTGGCGAGTCTGCCAGTCTTTCCCCAGCCCTCCCTCTCTCTCTCTCTTCTCTCCTCTCTTAGCCAAAGCAGTCTAAGAATAGCGGTGAACTAAATTCACACAACAACATGAGACTGTCAGGTGATCACAGGAGCACTGTGAGCGCTGGACGCTACAGAGGCAGCAACAGTAGTGAGCCCGGACTGCTGACTGCCCGAAAGTGCTGTGATAAGAGGGAGCAACAGTGGGGATTTGTTTGTGAGTCGTTTCTTAATCCCGCTCTTTTTTTGTTCCTCTCTCCTTTGTGCTCCTCTGTTTATTCCTTTATCTTTCTCTATTGAATAAACAAAAGAAAATATATCTGTGAATGTCAAATTCATCCTTCGAACAACTACAGGGGAAGATTTCTAGAAGTTGATTTCTCTTTAACTCTTCTTTTACATAAAAAATGATTATGGTTAGAATATTGACAAGAGCATGATTAATGACATATGTAGAAAAGAGAGTAGAAAGTCTAGTATACCTGGTATAAGCAAGTACATCAAGCACAAAAACAATCCAAACTGAAAAAAAGAACATGAGCCTTTCATTAAATAATTTTACCATGAGGTTAAAAAAAAAAGTATGAAAAAGAAAATGACATGGAATCCTTTAATTCAATTTGAAATGTGGCATTTTCACACCCAACCTACTTGATCAAGTGGCGGCTACCTTCATGTTGATGCATTTTAATTTCTCAACGTCACTTGGCTGGAATGTATTCCAGTAAAGGTCACAACTGAGCAAAAAGGTTTTCTTGACTGACATCAGCCTACTTACTGACCTCAAAGAGCCCTTGCTCGCTCTCTCTCTCTCTCTCTCTCTCTCTCCACTGCTACTGGAACATCTGGGAATGTTTGTAAGTTTGTGTGTGCGCTTGTGTGAGCGTGATTGTGTGTTAGTGTTTTTGAGAGACAGTTACATAAATATCCCCTCAGTCTCAGCTGTGTGACGTTCTTCCGGCTGTTTAGGTTTCTAGTAAGTTCAACATGCTTATGAAAGCAGCAAAAGTTGAGTCTTGTTACAATGCATTTATACAGTAAGCAACTAATTATCAAGAATTCTTACTGATATACTTGTTCTGTTATTTAGATCAGTGGTCAGCAACTGATGGGTCAGACACCTAAAGGGGGTCTGGGAGCTGTCAAAAACTCTGAAGTGCTTTTTAAACATGTTAGTTTTGTTTGGTGTTGTTTTTAATATAGTGACATTTATTACAGCTATTAATCATGCTTAAATGTTAGCGACGTGTAGCCTATCTCATTTTTGAGCAGTCAGGCTACTTTTCCATGACAAGAGGGAATTATCTCTGTAAGATACTCATCGCTGAAGTAACCCATCTTATCTCTTGAATCTCTCGACTCATAACTCATGTTCTGCATGTACACTCTCAAATCACATACCATGTATTCTCACATCTGTCTGCGCGTCAATCTAAATTATTACATGTAGAGAAAGCAGAAATTAGCACATTAATGTAAATATAAAGCACTATATGGACTCATTACATAACTCAGATCCAGGGACACTTTGCTGTACTTTCTTTTCCTTGATCATTATTTGTTATACTTAGTACTGAGACTACGTCGAGGAGCTGTCCCACACAGCCTGTAAGCACCTGACTGCTACATACCTGTCCGTTTCTGGTTTTGTAGCATTTGGGACTTCTGCATTCCAGCACTCACATGACTCTGAGTAAGTAAAGAAGCTGCAACACCCAAATGCTACAGCTCTGGTCACATTCAAAATACGACAATTAACCGGTTGATTGAGGAGTCCTAGCCTAAGGTGTAAATCAAATGAAATCAATCCATACATTCACAGTCAAAAGTCCAACTGAAGGTTGCGGTTATCTGGCTGAGGATTTAGTTGGTGATAATCATGCCATGCCAAAGTCTCAAAGAAACAAATTTTTAAGGTGAACAAGTTAGAACAAATTTACTTTTTTTTTTAAATATTCAAGTATTTTCATTTTCAAGATTCCTCTGCTTAATACTTGCCTCAAGATAGAAGCTTTGTGAAAAGGGAAATGAATGAATATGCCTTATCTGATGACTTTGCGTACAGTACTACTCGTCTTCTGAATCAGCACCACATGACAGTCAGGGAGTGCTGAGAGAGATGAGCATATGACTGTCTTCCGAAGAATCATGTTAACTTATCGTTGAACTCATAAGCAGGACTGACGCCTATGTAGAAATCAGGATGTCAATGTTGCTTTCAAAGTGAAACGCATCACAAGACTGTATGCATAAAATCCACAGTGTGACCACTGCAACAAGTAGTACACATGTCAATGTTCTTTCCTCTTTGCTCCATTTGGTTATTAAAGGCACAGAAAATGTCATAAAGAATTGCTGAGCCTTAAAGCAAAGTGATTACACTGTCAGTCATCTGATCATGCCTTTCTTATGAACAACCTTTTCCACCTTCTCACTGTCATTCATCTCTCCCTCGTTTCACATCGAGAGGCTGGAAGTAGGCTAATTAGGCGACTTTTTGGTTTGACTTTTAAAATCCCAGCAGACTTGGTTCTCACACGGTTGCATGTCTGTGGAGGTCTAATGCCAAGTCACAGTCTCTGTGCTGTCAATCACTCTTTGATCACCTAAACAAAGTGTGATGGACAAGTTTTTGAACTCTTAAATTTATCTTCAAGTTTCAAGTGGCATTTGGATGAACACGAAATATATCTTTTGATATGTCATCCAAAGAATCCTTGCAAATACAAAACTGTATACATTCATACTTGCAGAGAAGATACCTTCAATGTTGAGAAGAAAACAACAAAAATAATGTACTTTTCTAAATCTAAGTCTTAAATATTTCCAATGAAGGTCAGTATTATTGCATTGCAAATGAAAAAATAACTCATGAAGATCAAAACATTGATCCACAGTTTAATCGATAAATAAACGCACCAATAAAAAAAAAAGGAAAAGAAAGTCAAGAAATAAACGGCTAAAAAACTTTTCTCAAGAGCTATTTACATTCTAATACAACACCTGAAAATAATTTGTGCTCACTCATACTTTTCACTTCTGTTTGGAGTCATGACTCCTAACAGAGTATCATATACTCTACATAGTATATAAAGCTAAGTTTGTAAAGTATCAGAGCCTGCAGCTCTAATATGAAAAGTTCTAGTGAGCTTTCTGCCCGTGCGGCGTGTAACAGCTAGGAAGGATGCGATTAATCGAACATTGTAGTACCAGTTGTTAGCAGAGACTTTTTTTTTTTTTCCGAGCAACTCTTCACTATTTGCCCAAGTTGTTTTCGGTTACCGTAGTTCAAGTCAGCATTGCATGCACCATGTCAACCAGGAAAAGGGCTGTTTGAAGTACCTTGATAAAAAAAGAGCCAACAAAGTGACGTGCGAGATATGCGACAGTAAACTTGCAGGTCATAGAAATGAATGGCCTGTTTAACAAACAAGTGCTCAAAGCACAAGGAGAAACCATGAAACAAACAACAGGCAGTCTCAGGTCACATCATTTGCTAACTATGTTGGCACATGTTGCAACGATAG
Organism: Symphodus melops; assembly: GCF_947650265.1. Classification (NCBI taxonomy): domain Eukaryota; kingdom Metazoa; phylum Chordata; class Actinopteri; order Labriformes; family Labridae; genus Symphodus; species Symphodus melops. The sequence goes on from NC_136701.1 coordinate 18,125,221, forward strand.
CAGAGCTGATAAAAACCAAAAAAATGGTGTCTGTAGATATGATACCATTAAGTTTAGTGAAAGGAGAACAGCTACGAGAGTGGAAAAGCTGTGTGAGGAAACCACATCTGATCGGCCACATGTCTACAACGTGGTAGTTACTGCAGACTGTGGCTGCATGATATTTGAAAACTGCTTCGCTACATGTGATATGAAAAGGACAGGTAGCAGAAAAATATGAAAATCAAACCAAATAAGTACAGTCTTCCTTTTTTATTAGGCCTGAATAATATTTAATAAATTGCACAGTGTGTTACTTAGATCAATAATTGGATTTAAAAAAAAAAAAAAAAAAAGAAGCGTAATAAACAGAACTATGACACATGAACTGTGACACTGGAAAACAATCACCAATAAACATGTCGGTTTATTACTATAAAGTGTATAGTGAGAACTGTATAATATGGTTACTAATTACAAGCTGAGAAGTTCTCCTTTTATCGTTTGTCATTTACCAGTTTACTGTCATTTAGATAGGACCCACAATTGTCAACGTCAACTAACTCATTACGCAGATCTAAAGAAATAAAATGCAATATGTTTTGTCCCATGTCCTCAAAAACAGGACATGCAGGCCTAATTAAATGTTAAGCCGACATACTATCACTCACCAGAAAGCTTCCACCCATGTGTAATGTGTGTGTGGCTTTTACGTAAAACTATATCTTTACAATGACCCTGCAGTTCTAAGAAGCCAGAGTGTGGCTACTTAAAATAGCCCTGATAGGAACCTGATGACAGTCACCGTCTTTACCGAACCCTGGCAGGCCTGCAGCTTTTACACCTTCCCAGAAGAAAAAGAAGCCTTGCAATGAAAGTGCAAACCTAATATAAATCTATGACGCTAACAAGCTTTAAAATACTCAAGTAACACAAATACAGTGTGAAACAAACACACCTCACTCTACTTGTCTAGCTTGTAGCTTTATGACAGTCACTGAAAAAGGAGCCATGTGATCTTCTCACAAACATGAAAGCCGAAGATTGATGAAAGTCTCACATGACACACAGAGTTATGAAAGTACGCAGTACAGGGAGGAAGCCACGCCAGTCAGAAACCGAGACACTACTTATCAAGTAAACGACCAGGGAATAAGCACAGCTATACATAAATTTAATGTGGCATAAAATTGTGTTACACAGTATGCAACAGCATGTATTTTTCCTAGAGGGAGGAGGAATGGGAGATATGGTGAGCAGCATATACAACCACATGTTTCCAACAAATATTAAATTGCGATTATAAAAATGTATTAGGTAAACGCTATTTTGGTTTTGAATAATGTCATATACAGGAGTACATACAACAATAAAAGGCACATTTACCTATTATCATTGAAGGTTAAATAATTCAGAAGGACTATAATCAGTATCACCTTACAGGTAAAATCGATAACAATATAATGGTTACAGTCAGGGAAGTTCCCTTACAGACAGTGGCCAGAGGCAGCCAGTCCAGGTAGAGTGGCTGTAAGTGGGGAGGACAAATCTATTGGCTGACAAAGAGGCCACTGCAGGATGAGCCAAGAGCTCTGATTGTAATGTACAGTATGCTGCCCCTGTCAGTTGCTGCAGCCAGGGAAACAGGAGAGGGTTTTTAGGCTTTTATCCCAGGGTCAGCCAGCCTGCGGGCCTCTGTGGTATTCTGGAGGGCACAGGGCTGTGCTATGAAATCCACTTAGTGTGATGTATTATACAAGGCATCGGTAACAAATGGGCTAACGTCTTAAAAGGGAAAAATTAAGTTGAGTGTACTGGGTATTTGGCTCTTCTACATTATAATGATTCAATCCACAGATTTAAGGGGTGTCTTTTATTGTGCAAGTATTTTACATGTATTTTAATTAAGGACAACCTCCCTCAGTTTTAATGGATGTCTTTCGAGCCTTACTTGGAATGGATTGCGACACCTATATAGCTTGCTAAATCCCTGATATTTGCTGTCTTACAAATCATCCTAGTGATGATGCTGAGCATGTTTTTTTAAAACATTCCTTCTTAGCTCAAGTGCAGAATATAATGCATGTTTATCTGCAGTATGACAGCCAATGATTTAACCTCTCCTATCCCTTGTTGATCATGTAATATGAAATCCAGTTCTCTAGCTCTCCTATTTTTTTAACATGTTCTACTTTTTCTATAATTCTAACCTTTTCCATCTATTCTTTATTTACGTCTTACAGGATCATCTAAGCTTCAATTTTACAGTAAATCAGATGATCTCTTCCTTATCAGAAAAAAAGTCTCTCTTTTTCAAATATTCTCTCATCCACCAAAATCTTGTTGACTTAAATGTCTGACTGTATTCAACAATACCCTGCAATTCAATTATTCTCTTCATCCATCAGCCTTTCCTCTTGCCTTCGTGTTCAAGTAGTCATGCTCTCTCCAGAGCAATCCATGCCTAATGAATGGAGAGCTCATGCACAAGGTATGAAGAGCACAGCTGACTATAAGTTAACAACCACCTGCTTCTTGACTGCTCGAGGAATAAAGCCAGCCAACCGCAAACGCAGTTCTGAGCACCTTGATGGCCATGGAACGTCTGCTGGCACAGACATGAGGCCAAAGAGCATAAAGCCCCACAACAAGGAGGTAAGATTTCAGGTCCATTGGTTAATATACCCAGCATTGGTGACAGCAGGCTTATAGCAAGATTTTCCAGTCCAAGTGTGTTTAAAAAGAGCTTTTCCCCATGGTGGCAGACCTGACCCTGACCCAGAATGTGTGGTGGGAACATACACAGGGAAACTGAGTAAACTCAGGGAGCATAGCTTGTCATACTTGCCAGGTAATGGATGATCATTTAAGTTGATTTTGGTCTGAAAGTATTTGAATAGCAGGTTCTTTTGCTTTACCTACATGGACATTCTTAACTTAACTTAAAAGAAAAAAAGTGACACAATACTTTAAATAACGCTCAATAAAAAAAAGCAGCAGACCATCAAGAGTAACCTACACTCCTGTTACATTTACCCTTTCACACACATAACCATATGATCACACAGGCTTTTTCACCAAGTGCCAGGCTGTTCATCAGCATCTATTCTAAGCACATTGATGAACATACAGGTGCTGATGAACTTCAGGGGCAATTTTGGGATTGGTGTGGCGTTCAAGAGCCACAGAATGAACAGCCAAACTGTGAATTATTGAACAATCTACTCCACCTCTGAGCCTCAAAAAGCTTTGAGGACACTGTTTAAATGTCAAACAGTAATATCAAAACAGATGCTTCTCATGATTGGGAAAAGGCTTTTTCCCCCCCTGCAATAATGAAAAATGTATACAAGACTTTGATCTATTGGATGTGAGCGTTTTAATATTTATTATATAATCATTATTTAGGTATACTTCACACCAACAGTTAACACTGTTTCCTTTTCTAAATGTGTATTTAAAGTTACTCTTGTTTTGTACTCATTAGTTGACATGAGACACGTGGTAACGTTTAACACTATATTGAAGACCTATCTCTCATTTACTCTGGGCATCCCTTGTTACAGTATGACACTGTATGGTTCTCCCATTTAACGACAGACGCTTTAAACACAAGCCATCATATAGATAATTTAAATCGTGCATCCTCAGAGGGCAGGCAGCCTATCTGGGCTGAAGTTAAAGTTTGAAGAGGACCTTTGGGTCATCAGCGGTCGACTCAAGTGATCATATGTGGTTCATCCTCCTCTGATGGACGACACTGAGCGGAGGATGGTCACAGTCCGGTCACAGGGCTGGGAGAAGCCAGATTTACTTTATTCAGAGTTATCGTGGCTATAATAGCACTAGAGAGATCAAAGAGTGTAGGGTCAGGGCTGCCTCGCCGTTTTTTTCTATATAACACGCAGGTTTATTTACCGTTAAAGAAACACAAGATGGGCACGAGGGAGACAAAGGAGAAAACGGGACAGTGCTTTTGCAACTTCGAAGCAAATAAAACCAATAATTCGGGAATGACGTGACCGTATAGTAGCTCACTTAAATATGAAAACCACGCTTGCAGCATTGTTTGTGTTCATGCGCATAAAAAAAAAAAAAACTTACGAGCCGAGTCCCAACAAACGGCGGCGCGTGCGACCAGACGGGCTAACGTCTGGCTGCTAGCATTAGCATGTAAGCTAAGCTCACAAACAGGCTCACCCACAGTGTATGGGGCTCAACACGTATCCCACGCGTCTCTGCCTTTTACAGACATGCTTTGTACCACTACAAAATACACAGTGACCGTGTCTTTATTTGCGTTGTATTTTTTTAAGTCACCACGCTAAACTGTATCCTGCTTGTATACACCAGTCATAAATAACATTAGCGCACGCACGTACAACGTTGCACATAAACTACATACACACATACACAAACGCACACACACAAAATAGATACCTGAAAGCTGGGTCCTCTTTGCTACATCTCGAGGGCGGCGACGAAAATGCATTTCTCTTGTTGAAAAGTTTCTGGAAGAGAGTTGGAGGCATTTTGTACCAAATAAAGTCGGTACAGAAGGTCTCTTTTTTTCTCTCAAATCCACGAGCAAATCTTGTTCCTTGTAACTGTCTCCATGGGTGTCACAGTCATATGACAGGCATTAGTCACGGGAGCTGCTTGGTAACCCACTACATTTTTCTGATTGGCTAAAAGGACGCTGCTGCTACTATAAATTATCTGATTGGCTGTTATTTTTGGCTCGGCACCACGTGGTCAATGGATTTGCTGTGTTGATGTTTTGTCGGGAATCGTGACAGCATGAAATGTATTCACTGAAATCATACGTGTGTATGCTGAGCAGCTCGCAAGACAGAAAATCCACATGAAAAATAAGTGAAGTCTGAAAGTACAAGCTACACAACAAGATTCAATAATTTGTGTCGCCTTCCTTTTTTTTTTTATTGTAAATGTAGTCATGTTTGCCATTGCTTCACTATGCTAAAATGTCTGTAATGTAAAAAGACAAATTTAAAAAAGAAAATACAAATATAGGAAACGGGACCAAACAAAACAGTGTTTATACATTAACATGTCCCTTACATTTTTTAAATAATTGAAATAACAAAAAGGAAAAATATTTACAAACTTTACATACATTCAAATAAAAATGTCTATAACTGGAAAAGACAGCAATAACAATACAGTAGTGACATCTAGTGGTCATATTGCTGCAGACATCTGTTAGGAAACATTTAAGTAAACAAAAACAAAGGACTCGTTTGAGTTTTTTAAAGTGAACAAATACATATAAATACTTATTTTTTTTTATAAGCAGATGATTTCGAGGAATCTATTTAGATACTGTGATAAGTATGCTCAGGTGTCCACATAAAGGGTAGTGTGGGGAAACCCTTTAAATAAACTGAATTTAGCATCACAATTCATTTCCCATGTCAACATTTAAAGAGCATCATACACTTGTCACAAATCAGAACAGACTAATGTTGCACAATATTTACACATACATACCAGCACTACCCTTTAGATAGTTGCAGAAAGCCCAAGTCTATACATATTATTTGACCCTAGAGCTTTTGTGTTTAGCTGTAAGAGGAAATAAAGCTACACTCCTGAGTCTGGTAGCTCTTTCTTTCATACTTTGAAAGAACGCATCGCTGTCACCGTCATTGCCAAGGTCAAAAAATGTGACCGTCTCAGAACTATTTTCTGAAAGCGTTTTCAGTGACTCCATCAGACCTGCTGTGTCTTCTTTGAAACTACTTTCACCTGCTCTCGATATGTCTACATCAGGGTTATGCTCATCAGTCACAATGGCTGTTCCAACTGGTTCATTGGTGTAGTGAGGGCTTAATTTGTCAGCAGGTCTGTGTTTTGCTTCAGAGGTTTCAGAGATGATTGGACTTTTGAACCACACCTTCTTCTTGTACAAAATGGGCCGTCTGTTTGTTAGCTGGGGAAGTAAATGTACTTTTGATTCAAACAAGAAAAACAAGTTAAAAAAAATGTAATAAATAACTACGGTACGTGACTTCCTTACTTTTGGTGGAGTTTTACTGTTGGAGGCTTGATCTAAAATATGAAGATAATAAAGCACAACAAAACCAATAAGAAAGAACATTTCCTTTAAAAAGAACAATCTTTATGGTGAAAAAAGGCCCACAAAACTGAAAATCCTAAGAAATCGGGTACATTAATAAAATCCTTTATTAAACAGGGATGCGTCTACAGCTTTTATCTGCCGTTTTTTCTCACCATGAACTTTGTTTGCAAATAACCTAGAAAGTCATTTTATTTGCATTATTATTTTTGGAGCATTCCAAATATTTCATTACATGCATTTGAAATTTGAGCTTCATGAAAAAAATCTCACTGCAATGATGCATTTAAATGTAGATTATTTGATTACGATAAACTTAATGAGTTTTACCTGGGTCTTTATGTAGCTTGGTCTCAGCGTCAGCTCCTCCACTTTGACTTCACAGGGTGATAAAAAAAAACAAAAAAAAAACAGTTGAGATAGCATGCAGCTAGACTATTTCCTGGTGTTGGCCATGTAAAGACCCCCAAATCTAAAAGGTATAAGCATTCAATGTATGATCATGAATTGTGAGAAATTGCTCTTTAAAACAATGCTTTAAATGACATTTCCAGTAAGTTCAGCTTGCAAACTTACTTGGTCTCACTCTTCTTTTCAGCAAGAATCAAAGAGACATCTGCAGACAGAGGATTTGTCATTATATATATATATATATATATATATATATATATATATATATATATATAATTATTCAGAAATGTTGTTTTCGAGTTAAAAATGGGAATTTCATTGTCTAGCCTTGAATACTAATATAGGATTTTCTCATACTATTACCGATGTTTGACAGGTTGGGGGGCTGGAGCATGTGAATGCTCTCAGCATGGCTCACATCCAGTAAGGTGGAGTTTTTTTTGTAAGAGCAGAGACCCAGGTCATCCTTGGTAATGGGTAAAATCAATGCCTCCACTGTTAAAGAAGAAAAAAAATACTAGAACAAACTAACCATATCTGATTGTGGATTATTAAATGTACACACACCATAGCTCTCTTTCCTGAAGATCTCTGGGGAGGGAAGGCTGCTGGAAGACGAAGAAGAAGAGGAATAATAATAATCTTCCTCATCATCATCTGAGCTGAAAGTTGAGGATGAGTCCAGGCTTGAGGATGTGATGCTGTATGGAGTCACTCCCGAATTGTCTTGAACTGGTGTTGCAATATACTTCAAAGCCACATGATCAGCTGGCTTCACATTTGTTGGGTGACCTGACCCTGAATTGCAGTACACAGCTTTGAAGCTAGTCTGTGTGTACAAATGGTAAGCATTACACAGTTAGAGTTAAACAGAAAACAGATTTTAATAAACAACATTTAAGTAAAATATGACATTCCAAAAACAGCTGTGTGATAGAGCTATTTATGCAGGAAGATGGATTAAGTCAGGGTTTGCTTATTGGAGGTTTGTTAATGCTCCATTGCTTCTACCCTGCCCATAATACTTCCCATATAAGAGGGCACTTTATGCAAATAAAGAATTATCATGATTCACTATAAGCTTAAAAATAGAAAAGAATATACCCACCGAGGCCGGGTTATTTGTCCTGACAGTGGAAACATTTGTCTCTTCCGACCCAGGTTCCTCTCTGATTGCTTCATGATGCCTTATGGCCAGAAATTTCCTGCAAGCTGAAACATTTAGATCCATAATAGAGGGAGACAGCGCGGTTCATAAGTGTCACCTTTCTACTAATTTTGGATCAATTAACTACAAAGCACGTATCATATGAAAGACGAGTATTACGAATATCAAGTTGTTAAAAGTTAATGCTAACAACAGTTAAATAGGCTACCTGTAGGCCTTATGTTGAAGTTCATGTAGCTTATTGTGTGTGCACGAGTGCGTGTGTTTAATTGCAAGAATAAGCCTTGTTTTTCTTACCGTAACCTTTTCTCAGGGATGGTTTCACAGGTGTGTCTTGCTTGTTGGGGAATCCTCTGTCACGACTGAGTTTCACACGGCGCTTGCATCCAACCATTTCCTAATTAAGTTAAAGTTTCAATTTCAGACAATGAACAGTCACTTTAAAAATACGCCTTCAAAATTATGAGAGGCCTTTTGACAACATATGAGCTATATTTAAGTAGATAACACTTACAGAGTTTGGATAAAAAAAAATATCTGGCAGGATGCAATGCATATAATGGTAACTTCGATCTCTTTCGGTCTCTTTGCGGTGCTTAGCAACCGAACACACCTGCAGTCAATCTGCCAATCAGCTGTTAGTGACGATTAGCCTCAATACGAAATCTGCTTCAATTATAGACGATGGCCCTGTCAATGAACGGTATCTAAATTTTAGTTGAAAGTTGAAGTTATATAAAATTTCCAATAATAATACCTACTTTCAGTTAGTCCGATGTGGTATAACGCCAATACTGTGGCAAAACCAGTCATACATGTCACATGTTCTCACAAATTAGACTTGTAATTAGAAATTCAAACTTTCCAGCTAATAATTTTCCCTTTTATGTCAAAATTAGATTTTTTTTCATGCCAACCGTCTGCTATGACTTTCTGGTTCCTAATTCCAAATTTGTTCTTTTCTAATATTTGAGAATTTTATCTGATAGTTTTCTCTGTAGGCTATAGGACTGTGAATAATTATGCTATTCGGGATATTTTCATGATCGTGGTAACTTTTAAACCTGTTTTAAATCATTGTACTGACAGAGCTGGGCTTCCTCGCAATTAAAATTTAATACATATCATAGGCTACATTCTCTAAAAGGCTTTTACTGAAGTCTTGGTTTGTTTACCTAGATGCAGCTAGGGTTGGGTAGGTGTATATAACCATATAGTAAATGGCCTGTATGGATACATATATTGATAATTTAAAGTAAGATTTCAGATCTCTGATGGTCAAAGCATGTAACTAGATATTTGTATCTACAAAAATGTTACAGTTGATATTTTGTGATTTTAAGCAAGTGTGCAACTGAGTACCTCTTACAGATGTACTGTTTTTTACACCTCTTTCAAAGAAATGCTGGGTCTTTCAGGGAAGGTCAAAAAATAAAGCCTGTTTTCAAACACTATTTAAGACATAAAGAAAAACGGACGGAAACACGTTTAAAATCATTCCAGAGTATCTTTTATTTCAACACCTGTGTCCACATTACCCACCCTCCCTCATCCCGATTGCTGCACTCAATCATTACAAGGATATGGTGCTGATTCCATTTTACAGCAGAATAGATAAATAAATAGGTACAATTCATCTCACTACACGCAAAAAGAGAAAAAAAAATCCATTCAAACCACTGATTTAATAAATATGCTAACATCTAGCTGTCCTCAGTTATGTACATCCACATTGTTTATGCTTTGGGACGGTAATCAACTTAAAAAGCCTATACATTACCCCTACGTGTAAACCCTCAAAAAACATTTTTCATTTGTTTTAAAAGTTGATCGTTGTTCTGTTTTCCTTCAGTTAGAGAAATCCATCAGCTTTGCCTACATTACAAAGCCTTGCACTAGCAGCAGTGGCTGTGGGTAGCTGAATACATCCTGTTTTTAATGGCCACAAAAAAAATATCAGTATTTTTCCAGTCAGATACAATCGGTCCCAGCATTACAGGGCAAACTGCATGCATTGCCCTGAGCCCTGGTTTTGCATTATATTTTTTTTCTGTAACCTGACATACTAGTGTGCAAAGATGAAAGTAAAGAAAGTTGATTGAACCAACTGCAAAATGTGATCTCTAATTATTGTTACAGTACGGCCATTCCTCCATATAAACAAGGAGCATGCATGCTTAACTGCTGATTGTAGCCGCATAGAGATCACTTCATGATTGAGTAAATGCATGTTTTGTGATGTGGCCCAAACATTCAGATGCTCCACATGGAACAGAGTGGACAGCAGTGTTTTGTAAGGCAGGAGCTGCGACTCGCTCTACCTTATTGGCTTATTTAGACCTTGAACAGGAGGACGTGTTGTTGGTCTAAATATCCAATGCCTGGGTTAAACACAAGTCTAATAACCATTTAATGTTCAATAAAATTAAAAATAAACTGTGTGATTGAAGTTAAGTCCGTTTTCCACAAGGTGTCAGCATTATCACAGCTCTAGATTTTACCTTGAGCTACTCTATAAACAAAGACATCACGATTGCTGTCGTAAAACTGGATAAACGTTGCGTTTGGCTGGTGGGTTTGAACTGATGGTGGAGAGAAGAGAAGCAGACTGAGGGTGCTGATGAGTTTCTGGTGCTGGGAAAAGAGCATTTTGAAGGTTTGTTTTGGTGGAAAATCAGGAAGCAACTGAAACACCAGAATGAAAATAAATAACATAAAAAGTGAAATACAACATACATGTATATTTCCCTTCGTTTGTATGAATTCAGTGTGATAATTAAATGAAAAACATATGTCAAAAGGGCAAATACTTGCTTTTTCCAAAACAAACACATGTTTTTCATTGTGATTAACTATTCCACGCCACATTAAATCAAATTAGGACACAGAAAATGAAGTGAATAGGTGTATTGTGCATCAGTGTTGTCTCATGAAAAGCAGTTTCTGTACTAAACAAACAAATTATCCTGAAAAATAATCATTTATCCAATCACGATACAGGGTCTGGGTCAACAGAAAATTAATTGATGCTGGCATTAGACTAGGATGAATAGCCTACATTTTGCCATTGAACCAAACTGCTATTGTTTAAATCAAATACTGAAGCACTTTTTTTTTTACATGTCTTTAAAAAAAACCCTAACAGGTTCAATAAGCTATTTACATTTTGCTTTTACCTTTTGTTTCAATAATAAAAAAAAAAGTGACCATTGAACAGTCAGTAGATGTAAATATGTCATCTGTAAAACTGTTGCACACTTTCAAACAATTCAAGTTGTCCACTTTGCATTCATCAGTTTTTGCTGTAAGGTAACATGAATTAACCATTTATTAACCATACTTGGCATTGGGCCATAAAGTTGCCTCTGGGTATAAACACTGTTAGGAATGTAAAGGCCAGCCTTCTTTTCAATGTTCAAAGCTTTGATTGGACAAATGAATGTTTTTCATCTTGGCGCTGAAAGTGTCACAAACCGCTTCAAACTGACAGAGCTTTTTATTTTGTTCTGGTAGAGCTTTGCTGCCTTCTGCTATACAGCACTGAAATGTGATGCAAATGCAGACTAAAATCTAAATCATGTCCATTGTAACATATGCATTAACATAATTATGACGCAGTGAATGCATACATGGAAAGGTTACACATAACAATGTGTCTACTATTTCACCATAAATATTTGATTTCATTTGATTTCATTTGATTTATGCATTTTATATTTCATCTATAGTAGGACCAGATTTGGCTTTCTTTCCCAAAGCATTTTACATCGAAGGTGTCACATCTTTGTCCTATGGCAGCAGATGTTAGTGTGAAGATGCTTGAAGGAAAATAAGTTCTGCCAGGATTCACATGGAGATGCTGCTATAGAGTTGTTCAATCTTCCCCTTGAAAAACTCCTTCAGCTCCGGTCTCTTTGCCTTTAGTGTCGGAGTAAGGAGGCCGTTTTCAATGGAGAACATGTCATTGTGGATGTAGATGTTCTTCACCTTGAGAAAACAAAATGGAAAAGTAGAACAGATATTGGATGAAACCAAATTTTTAAAGATTTTCTCAAATGCTCCTGTAAACTTATTTGGTTTGATAAAACTATAAAGGAGTTAGAGTGCAAGTATATTTGCTCAGACGTGAGTAATTGTAAAAAAAATAAAAAATAAATAAACATTCTTTAGTTGACTGGTGTCAGCATTATTTCTTTCAGATGTCATCAGAAAAGATTTTTGTCTTTAATAACACCGTCTTTCAAATTCATTATGATACTATTAACAGGTCAAAGTATTGTCAAAGCTCATTTATAAACAGATTTAAAATACTAGTCTGCATTTTGTGAAAATGGCATAACTAAAGGACAACAGAAGGATTAAAGAGCAGAGCATTAAAAACAGACTTTAATTTACATTCATAAAGGGGTTTTTTTTTCTGCTGGAGGGACAAAGTTAATACTAACATATCTAAAAGAAAACACAAAAATATAGTAGGCCTATATTGTGTTTTTGCTAGATGTCAAACATGTAACTTCCTTCCGACCTGCTCAAAAGAGTGGAGGCCACTGGCTTTTCCCAGATGCACCAAATCTTCAAGGATTGCCTTCTTCAACTCCTGTTTACAAAGTAAAGTAAAAAAAGTAAGTTATCTTCCATAAAACTCTTCTCTTGTTACGGTGCCTTTTGCTAAGGGGCGTTCAAGCCGTGTGCCACCTACCGTGTTTTTACAGAGGTCTTTGTAGGTGCCTAAAATGCCTTTTTTCTTGGCCCACTCAGGCATAACTTCAGGGTCAGGAACAACAATTCCCACCAGACATGACTGGAGAGAGAGGAACACAACATGAAAAGGGTGTAATAATTTGGTGTAAAACTTAGCATCAGCTAGAGGATCATAAATGTCAATCATCAGAATGACAGTTTATTTACACTAATGGGATTCTGAAGGACATTCTTAAGGGGAGTATGTGCATAAAAATTATTACCTGCAGGCTGTCACCATGAACATAGAGCTGTGCCACAGGCTGACTCCTAATATAGATGTTCTCAATCTTCTCGGGGGAGATGTACTCGCCCTGTGCTAACTTGAAGATGTGCTTCTTCCTGTCAATAATCTTCAGTGTGCCATTCTACAGGACAGGGGAAACAGGAAGAGTCATGTGACAACCATGCTTTATTGAGAACATATGTCCTGTAATGTAAAAATGATGAGTTATCAAGCTTAAATAGTGGAGTGGACGTACAGGTAACCATTTTCCAATGTCTCCGGTGTGAAGCCAGCCCTCTGGATCCAGCGTCTCGGCTGTCCTCTCCGGGTCTTTGAGGTAGCCTTTAAACACATTTGGTCCCTTGACACAAACCTGGACGAGAAGTAGAGGAGAGTCAAAGATAAAAACACTGTATGTCTGATGATTTTTTTTATTTTTTTTGTGTAAACGAGGTTTGAAAAGTTAATACCTTTAATCAAAAATGTTCTTAACTTATGTGATACTCTTTTTCTCTAGATTTTGAAGAATTTTAAAATGGCCATAGAACTCAAATGTGTTAGTTGTAATGAAGTGTCTAGCCAAAGTCACATGGTAAAGATGTTAAAGTTAGTTCTCTGATATGTGTGATGAACATACAGTACAAACACACAGATGCAAACACAGTACACTCAAATTGTGTCTGTTTATTACCTCTCCCTCTCCCTTTGAGGAAAAGTAGTTCTTCTCAGGAACATCCACCAATCGGATGAGGTTACACGGGAGTGGAGCCCCCACGTGACCTAATCACGGGGACAAAACAGGCAGAAATAATTAAACAGGTCCCTTCTATTGAACTTTCCCACTGTATAATTCTCAAAATTTGAAAAGCATATAACACTATCCATTCTTTAACGGATTTTAATATTAACACAGTGATCTCAAAAACCTCATGATAAATCAAACAAATGTGTTTTCACCTTTCACCTAAAATTATGTCAGAAACTTTACGAAATAATGGCAGAAATTGCATTTGTCATATGTTATAATGTCAGTATATGTTTTGAAATTTCAAAACTGAACAGCAGAGGGTGATGCTAGACTGTATTAATGTCATTCAATAGTCCCTTCTGCCATGAAATGACTGGAGTCACTATGCTATTCATTATTAACTATGAACTACAGTAATACTCATACTAAGATTGGAAAAGCTGACTCACAGACTTTTTTTGAATCAATAAAAATGTCCTAAACTGACTCAAAGAACCTCCTTAAAGAAATGTAAAATGATCATTTTACGACTGGTTACAATAACTCCTTTTATCCAGATTACAAATATCTACATTTTATTTTTAACAGGAATGCATATTTGTCAGTGTGGTTTAAAGTATGTTCATATTTTTTAAGGTGACCATTCTTTAAACCACAGGTGAAATAGCTTTTTAGTTAGCTATTAAGAAACAAAGGAGTCCCTTTAAAATATGTTACTTTAGTTTAACTGGAGCTGAAAATCAAATACCCCCAGAGAAAAATACAATGCACCTGTTTTTAGAACATGTTATTGTATCGGGGTTCTTTGGAAAGTTACCACAGGTGCCTAGACGTTGGGCTGAACAATACAGCAAGCTAGCAAGTAAAAACAAGCTTTCATACTTTTTGTACCTATTTGTTGATGTTGGCAACCCCCCCATTATGAATGTGAATAATGTGACTTATTACTTCTATTTTCCCTGTCTCTCTCCCTTCCAAGTCCTGCCTGTTTTATTCATTGATGACCCTTTTATGATCACTTTTTTCATTCTACTACTTTTCCCCCAAACTGTTTACACTCATAGTGGTAGAGAAGATAGAAACTGTTTTAAACAACAGGGATCTTAAAAGCCTGCTTTGTTTCAATGTTTAGGGAAACAATATTAGGGTTTAAATAACCGTTGAACACTTACTTTTCAAGCAATGTCTGAACAAGTTCAGAGAGTTGGGCAGTGGAACAGACCTGTCTGTTATATAAACATGTATACCAACCTGGGGTCCAGTCTCCAGGTGTGGTAAAGGTGCAGCCAGCTGTGCACTCTGTCTGGCCATATGCCTCATAAACCTAAAGACAAACACAGACGTGATCAGAGGGCCTTCCTTACTGAAGTCACATGTGAACATGTAGTTTATTGGTAGGCTAAATGTATTGGATCATGTACTGCAATGCACGCTGGTCGCACAGAGTATGACCCTATCTCGGAGAAGACCAGAACTGGGTTTTGGTTAAGGTATGACATGCAGGCATGTTGGTGTGACGATTGAGTGTTGTGAAGAATTCTCGTTGTACTGTATGGTGGTTAAGGTTCCTAAAAAAGTAAATGCACCAATGTGTGTGTGTGTGTGTGTGTGTGTGTGTGTGTGCGTGCGTGTGTGCGAGCATTATTTCTATTTGTAGTTTTAAACAATGTTTGAATTTCTATTTGGTTTGTATTTCTAGGGAGCTTTTTATAAAATCTGGCCAGCGACAATGCCTTTTGGCTAACTGGCATATTTACAGACATTTTTATCAATATGCATGGTCCCTGTAAAATAAAATTTAAAAAATAAATAAATGTGTGTGTGTTTTCTGTCTGACCTGGCATCCAAGAGCTGCTCTGAGAAATCCCAGCACACTGGGTGAGGTAGGAGCCGCTCCTGTTATAATCATCCTCAACCTTCCTCCGAGGCTGGCCTATACAAGGAGGAAACATGAAACATGTCATTAAACAGAGTGGGTTTTTTTAGTTTTTCTTTCAATTTTTACAGCAAAATACAAAATGCAAACAAAAAAGACATCCAACCATAGTTTACCGTGCTAAAAGAAAACCAGTTCAAATAGGTGTGATTTTGTTTATTTACCTGAATCTTGCTGAAGAAGATTTTGTCCCAGATGCTGTCACTGCGAATGACCCCACTGCTGACCTCTGCCCCTTTTCTCTTTGCAGCAAAGTTCAGCAGCCAACGTTTTAAAGGGCTGTTGGCCTGGCTGAAGATCTGCAGAAGCATGATAATAACAATAAAAAATATATATATTATCATAATGTCAAACTCCTGATTTAAACAGCACTTTTCCAAAGCAACAATTCAAATGCTAACTTGAAATCTTACAGGAGTGAAACTAATATATTCGGGGAATTAAATAGAACAAACAACAAATGCTAGTGTTTAAGCAGAAACACCAGCATGCTGGTAATAAAAAGGTTTTCTAAAAGCCTTTTGGAGGGTTGTGACAACTCACAGTTTAGGACATTTCATTCTTTCTCCCATTTACTTTTTGTATTTATAAACAAAAATTCTCCTGAAATTACAAGGAAGCAGCAGCGACTGCTAAAAGTACAGACACAACACTGAAGTGTATCTTCTCACATGAGTCTCCATGACACCTCTGGAAGTTACAGGTTACGCAACAGGCATTTCTCAGAAAACCAGAGTTGAAAAGCACAAGTCATGGTTCAAAAAAAAAAAAAGCATTCCATTCTTAATTCACAACTACAGTACTGCACTGTGAACAACTTTACATGACTCGCTGAGGAGGCGGCAGCCAATCTGATTAGATCTTCAAACTGCAAATCCCTGTCGGAGTGTGTGCCAGGTTCTCAAACACTGCTCGTGTTACAGCTGGTTTGATTTTTCAAGAGAAACTCGCAAAATAAATCACATGAGCAAATGGAGCAGAAAAAAAAAGCTGAGTAATTGAGCTGAAACTACGCTGACTCATATACTCTTCTGTAAAAAAAGGTACTGAAAGGTTTGGGAATACATATAACGGTGTGGATCAAACTTTTGATGTCCTACACACCTAAATAATACTGCAAGTGTAACTGAATCATAGACATTTACAGCACAGTATTTGTCTGTTATGTTGCAGTATGGTATCAATCAGGTTACGAAGAAGGAGAGGATAGATTGCTCGCACAGAAAGCCAAGAATGCACACAAGGCTATGGCTGCTCTACTGCACAAGAGGACAAGAGGAACTGATGGAGGGGAAGAGATCTCACATGAGTAAGCGATAACACCAACAGTCTCTGTAAGGGGCAGCCCCATTACTGTAACGTGAGCAATAAAGATGGTTCAATTCCCTGAACTGATTCAGGTTCATTTGCTGTTCGATGAACATCTCACCTTGTCATACATGCGGTTAAGCAATCGAGGCACCACAGGGAAGATGGTCGGCCGCAGGGCCTTCATGTCGTCTGGGAGGAGACGGATGTCGCCCTGATAGAACCCGATCCGTCCTCCATGACAGTACACTACAGACTAAAGAATAAAAAAGTAAATTATCTCATTATATCTTGTTGAATGAATTGACACAAGTGAACTAATAAGGTACAATCAATCCAAAGATTAAAGACAGGTAAGTGGTGCTGTTTTTACAGCTGCCTGTGGTTTGAGTGTTTGAAGAATACTGACATGAACTGAGATGAACTTGTTGGTTGTAACACAACGAGGGCCTCAACATGTGGAGACGTGACTCCTTTTGTGTTTTCACTCATGCAGGAGAGTAACGTACAGGCTTTCACAGGAGTATAACTCAGCAGCAAAAGAAATGACTCATTAATCACGAGTTACAGTATGACTATTTCTTTTATAAAAACCCCAAAATTCTGCACCGGGGAGAGAGATACTGAATGAGATGTGCTGCTGATTACATTCAATCAATTCTTACTCAAACTGACAAATGCAAATAGGAAAGATATTTTATGTGACAAATACTGAATACTAACACAAACATGCATCAACCCGCATGTTGCCCCCATGAAAAGTTATTTAAGGACTGAACGTGTTTAACTTCGAATAAACAATTTTTTTTTGGCATGTTGTTGTGAATACATTCACCAGATCTTCACCAGTTCTTCTTATTTCCGGAGCTGTCTGAGGAGACGGCAAAGTGTAAGCACGGCTTCCTTGTTTTCTTTGATTGACACGTGACCTGTCTCAGAGATGGAGTGGTGTATGCCTGTGGTTTTTTATGAAACACCATGAACTTGCTTACGGTGTGACCTGTTGTGCTTCTTTGATGGGGAAGTTAGGTAGTTTCCTGTGTCTGGGTCTCACGCTGCTGACAATGCAGCTGCAGGGTATATAAACCAGACTGAATCCAGATGCAACACAAACAGTGTGTCACACAGAATCATTTTGTTTGTGTGATCAGTTCTGTTTCTGAAACATTACATCCTGAAAAAACAAAACAAAAAACAAACAAACAAACAAACAAAAAAAAATAAAATATATATATCAAGGGACAAACTGCTCCACAAATCAACCTTTTGTAAAAACCTTCTCTCTATCTCCACCAAGGTGACCTGAGGAGATCAGACTGGCAAGCTCTTTGTCCTCTTTTAAATCTCGGGCCCCTCAAATCATCAATCATCACTGTGGTGTGTGTGTGTGTGTGTGTGAGTATTTTTTTTGTATCTCAGCTGGACGATTGTACTTTGCTGGATGGGACACAGGAGCAAATCCTCTTCACAATGGGGAATTGTGTGTTTCTTTACCTATTAGTACTCTATTCTATGAAATGCTGTATAATATTATGTAACCTGTAATCTGGTTTCTGACACAGCATACAAAGTACAACCCTCTATTATAATCGTTATAGATAAAGAGGGACTCAGGTGGTATCTGTTGTGCTTTGTGTGCGTATTCATTCAATCCTGTGGGTTTACACCATTCAAGTTGAGCTTCATAGCTTTATATTAGCAAACCTGAGCTGTCAAAAAGCAGACATCTGTCGGATGCAATAATGAACCTGAAGGAGATTTATTATACCTGGTCTTAGTCATTTCACAGCAAAGCATTCAAAGCTGTTAATTCTTTTTTTTCTTGTGAATTATTTAAAATACCATATAATATCCCCCTTTCCCACACTTCCCACATTGTACCATTTGTGTTGGTCCATTGCAAACTGCTTCACACAATCAAGTTAAAGTTGCAGTTGTAACATGACAACGTATGAATGAGGTTTAAAGTAAGAGATGTGAGCACTTGTGCAAGTTACTGCATATGATGTCACATATTCACAGGTTTCCACATGGGTTTTTAATAAGAGGGCAAATTCCTACATTCCTATGGCCAGAGTCCTCTTGGTTGAATAGGATTGCTCATAGTTCCGCTTGTTGAGTAAAAATGAAACTTAAAAATAATGGAGAACAGTAGAGTCTTTGAAAAGTTCAGACATTATAGGTGATTATATGGATATGATTCCATGACTGTCTCCCTTCTTCTGGTTCCACTTCAACATGCCAGCTTTGTGTTAAATCATTAAATAGGTAAAGAAGTCCTCTATTACTTATTAGTGTGTGTGTGTGTGTGTGGGGGGGGGGTTATGCAACATGCCAACCAGTGGTTGTAATAGTTGTTTTTGGCATTTGACCTCAGAGTTGGGAAAACGAAACTTAACAGAAGGAGAGGGAAAACAGATTCTCTCCCTCCCTCTTCCTCTTTCTCCCTCCCACACACTAAACAATCTTTATTGAACGCCCACTTTTAAGTCCTTTTCTTACTCCCACTCCTCAACACAAACCATTCCTGTGGTCAGAGATTTAAGATCAGCTAATTTACCTCAATCAGTCTCTCAAACATGTGAGCCAGAGGCAGGAAGGAAATCAGGCAATCATCCTGGTTGGGGAAAATGACTTTCTGCAAAAAATAAAGTAAGCATAAGAACTAGAATTAGATGACCTTAAAAAGGCAACCTGGTGACATGGATACATCCTAAATGACACAGGTAAAAGCTGGAAGGACAAGACAAGACAAAAAAACAACATTGAAAGCAAACGTATGAATCACTTATTATAGTAAGACATGTTGAAGTTATCCAGAATTACTGAGACATATTTCCTTGGTAAAAGACAAAAGAAAGAGGGCCACTCACATCTGTCACTTTGAGGAAGCCTGAGAAATCTGCCACCACGTTCCCATGAGTGAGCATGACTCCTTTTGGGTTTCCTATATGTGCAGACAGAGAAAAAACACACATACATACACAGCACAGTGAGATATCACAAGCAGAAATACCCCCAACCTGCCTAAGGGTCAAACAGACAAACAATGACATTGTAATGACAAAAGAAGTCTAACTTGGAAGATAAACGTGGATTCGACCGGCAGATATTTGTTTTTACTTGTGTCCAGACTGATTATGATAAAGAAGCTTTAACGTCACGTTTTTGTGCTGTGACATAGTATACATTCAGACGTATTTTCTAAAATAGGGACATTCTTTATTACATTTTGATACAAAAACAATAGTTGAGTAAGTTTTAAAATTTGGAAAATGATTAAAACTAAATATTGATGTTATAAACTTCTGATTTAGTAAAAATGTTTAACTTGTATTGATGGACAAATCAGTCGCAGCCTGGTGCTTTAAGAAATGTTGATGTGACTGGTTTTACACCTTAAACCGTCTTATCACTTAAAAAAAAGAGTTTGGCTGCAATAATGAAAATAGCAGCGTTTGGCTTTGTTTTAGTTATCTTTCTGGCCATTTCCCTCTTTATTGGATAGGACCGCTGAAGAGCGACACGAATGGTTGGGTTGGAAAGAGTGGACAATGACATGCAGCGAACCAACTGCCACTGTCACAAGGACTGTAGCCTACGTTTTTTGGGAATGGGCAACATAACCTCTAGGATTTTCACCCTTGTGGCCATAGTTAATGTATTCTCTAAGTTCTTTTTTATGTCAGGAAATGACTCTTAAATGAAGCATTCCTCTTTCAGACATGTCATCTGACTTTGCCGGGTTCAGACCTGAACAGATGTTGCAATAAAAATGGAGGAAATTCTCCAGAAATACATAGCAAGCTGAGGAAATGTATTCCCTTTTTGGAGAACGCTGCATGATCCTCTTAAAGCCAGCAGGTGGCAGCCTTTCCAGTTGAGTTGTAAATGTAGCCAGTTGCTTGTAAACTGACACCGAGTGTCCTCGCATGCCCTGGCTTTTACTTCCTTCCTGAAGATCTCAGAGGCTGTCACTGCTGTGGGGTAAGACCCCCGCCCCCCTCCCTAAAGAATGAAAGCTTAACTTCCTCAATTACATGTGCCACTTCAGGCCATGCTGTGGAGTTTATGTTGATTGCACACTTTTATCATGGAAGAGAAAAAGTATCATCCTGTTTTTAAGTCAGTCCACTGGAGAAACTGGAGTCTTTTACAGTAAACACTGGTCTTCTTGATTTACCATAAAAAAAAGTTGATCCCAGTAAATACCTAATACAGTGAATTTGACATTTTGAACAGAGCTTGCTTTTATCCTATTACTGATTAAATTGTTAAAAGAAGCAAGCACCATTATGAAAGGTTAATTTTCAAAAGGAGGAATCCCAGTTCAAACTGGAAAAGAGCAAAACTAAATATAGCAAACATAGCAAAACCCTGCATCAAGCCTGTGTCCAGTGAATCACTGAGTTTGGATCATGAGATAGAAAGCGACGGAAAGGTCACTGATGGTGCAGCCAACACTCAACCTTATCAGTGAATAATCTGACCCACTTGAATTCAGCCTTCAGTCTTCTTTAAAAACATGCAAGTACAGTAAGTGTTACAGCTTCATGTTGAGAATACCTTCATTGCTTTGGTCTGGAAAGGAATTCTGTTTACGTGTTATGAGTGAAAAAGGTGTGTCCTTTACAGGTTGTCCTGACAAACTTGCCAAACTACTGACGCAGCAGTCACCAACCAGTTAAAAATCATTTAAGGTGTAAACCTATTTTATGTAATCAAAATTAATTGGATTACAGTGACCTGTTAAAAAAGAAGAAAGTGTATATTTAAACATGAGCCACCTTACTTTTTCACTAAAAGTTAAGACAGCAGTATCCTGTTTGTAAAGTTTGTATACAAACAGCCAAAATGCAGCAGATAAGAAGAAGAAGAAGCGGAAAAGATCTTTTATATTGAAATGTAAATGTAAAGGTGGGGTTCTCTGATAACTATCTGGGTATTTTGTGTTTGTCTTGTTTTCCTTTGCATGGCAGAGTGCATTAGGGAAAGTAGTTTGCACAGTGATGCACGCCTTACTAAGAAAAAAAGAGGAGCATGAAAACGATGCATTTTGGAGACAAATAAATGTATGCACTATTTGCTATAACAACAATGTATTTTTCATGTATTTATTATTTCCATTTACATATTAAATGCATTTTTTTTGTTAAGCTTTATTGTTATATATATTATTTTATCTACAGTTTTTGCTTGTTTCTGTCCGTGATTTACAGAAGATATCTGGGGATATCTTTGGTCTGGACGACACTCTTAAGTGTTCTTGGGTATTTTGGTTGTTTTGATATTTGGTTTCCATAATAGATGACTTGTGTGGCAGCACTAAATACAAATAATAATCCGAGTTATTACCTGTGGTTCCACTAGTGAAACACACTATAGACAGATCATCTGGTGCTGGTGGCTGTTGAGAAAAAGAGCAACAGTCAGGTGAGATTAACATTTAACATTAAATCATTTTCTTCTTCTTGTATCAACAGGAGCCACAATAGAATAAGCAACATAAACTGAAAATATAAATTTGCTACCATGTGGCTCTGCCCCCTCTCTCTGTTATCATAACTAGTAAGGGATTCTTCTCTACGTAGGCAAAAAGCTCGTTCCAGTCAGTTTTATCGCCGAGTGTATTAGTGAAGTTGGCTTAAACCCAATAACTAGAGGACTGGGAGGGAGATGTCAGTGTTGAGTGTTTTATCTGTAAACACCAGCAAACTGAAAACCAAGCCAAAAGATTTAATATAACAGATAGTTGTTTTTATTTATCAGAAACATAGTTTATTGCTTCGCTTCAGTTTCACAATTTATTATACTCAATTATGAATTCACGGTCAATACATTTGCTTTTTTATTTTTTTAGGCCTGCTAGTGGCTCTACAATGAATGTATTACTAAGGCCTGGACACTGGATCCAGAGGAGAATCTCACACAAAAAGTTTATATTTTCTCACCTCCCTGGTATTCAGCTGAATAAAAATACACAGCACAGGACGGTTCTCCCACATGGCCATGTATTTGTAATAACATAGCAGATATATAAATTCCTTTTTTGTTTGCTGCTAGTTTTCAAATATCAAATCATTCATTTCCCTGATTAAAAAAATTCATGATAGAAAATAAAGATTTGACCTTTTCTTCATTTATATGCAATTGTGGCCTAAAAATTTGATGCAAGACAATGATGTCATGTCCAGTTCTCAAACGATGCCTTTACACAGTCCATTGTCAGCTCTACTGAGCCATTAAAGTGCTTCGAGCATTATGCTATGGTAAGCTTGCTAACATACTGCAATGTTATGTTCACCATGAGTTAGCATGCTAACATTTTCCGATGTGGCTCTAATCTGACTGTTGACCACCTTTGTCAGAAGAATGACACAGGCAGTGTGAAACGGGATGCAGTTCATGTTCTGTAAGGTAACGTGTCACATGTGTACTTACTATAGGTTTTCTGTAGTTCTCTCTGCCAAGAGCCTGTAAGAACAAACAACAGGATTACAACTGGAGATAGGACATGATGAGCTAACACTTGTTGTGCATAAATGGAATTACAGCAAAATAAGACAGACAGACAGACAGACAGACAGACAGACAGACAGACAGACAGACAGACAGATAGACAGATAGACAGATAGACAGATAGATAGATAGATAGATAGATAGATAGATAGATAGATAGATAGATAGATAGATAGATCATGTCATACCTCCACTTCCTGCATGGCCTGAACATGGACGCCACAGCTCTTGCTGTGCTCTACGAGGGCAGAGTCAAAGGCATCCATCAGGATGATTCTCTGCAGGCCCGGAGTCTCTTTCCTTTCCACATTACCCAGAAGCACTTGAGCTTTCTCTACTTTATCACAGATTACTGTGGAGATGTCGGCTAAAAGGAAGCAAACAAACAAGAGCACACAAATTAAAAAAACAAAAAGGTACAAGACCAAACAGACAGATCCAGGTGCAGAGTGGGGATTCAGCTGACATGTGATCAGTGTGTATTGGTGTTTCTTACCAGTGTTAATGATAAACCGTATTGCGTCTGGTCCCAGTGTGTCATAGAGGGGAACAACCACCATGGAGTAAGTGTAGCAAGCCAGCTCTGAGATGATCCACTAAAAACATAAAGTCAAAAGTGAGTATAGAAGCCTGATCAAAGAAAACTATAGACAATCTTCACGTGTAGATGCCAACAAAAGTGAGCACAGTTTTTGAATGCTCATAAACATCGTCTGAGCCAAAAGTTGTGATAGAGTGAAGTAAAGAAATGGTGACAAATGTAGAGACAGCAAGAGAGACAGGTGAGAGCCAATAACTGGGACAAAAAGAGTGAGTGTCACCTCTGGCCTGTTCTGGGCGAACACCCCTATGAACTGATTGGGGTTTGGCTGGCAGCCCTGGTGCAGGAGGCCTGAACCCAGATGCTCCGCCCGGGCTGTCACCTGTGGACAGAGGGGAAAGATAGGACAGATGCTGATTTGACCATGTGAAACAAAACAAAACCAAAAAAAAAGCTGAGATAAAAAAAACAACACCAATTCATGAAATGTTCGTCCCATTCATGTGTCGTTGGACACATTAGGAATAAATCAAGTCACCAAGATGAATAATGCATGTGAATGTCTGCTCAAGTCTGAACAACAACAACAACTTGAAAGAATTTGCATTAGTTGCATTAGTTGTTTTCCATGTAGAGTAGTTAGAAAATTGTTTATTAACATTTGAATGTTATTTAACCCGAAATAACAAGCCAGGCACATTAGCGAAACCAGGATTATAATATTAATTAACAGTCAACCTTCATAAAAGTCAGGTAATGTCGGCATTCTGACTTTCCAAAATTTGAAGGCCCTTGAACATGGACACTGGGATTATTCGAAGAGCACCTAAATGCAGCATATAACCAACAATAAATGATACAAGGGATCAGTCATATGAACTGCTTTAAAAAATAAAATAAAATAAAAAAATGAAAGACTGATTGTCTTTGTCATAGCATAGAACCTCAGTTATAAAACACAAATAACAAAAGTTTATCTGCTTCATCTTAAAACCCTTATGGAAACGTTTAAAATATTGTGTATTGACCCCCTGGGGACAAACAAAGTTTTTTGAATTAAATTAAGACATTCAAGGTTTTCTTCTCTGGAGAAAAACTTGCCCTGCTTTATGTAAACAGTTAAAAATACTAAAATGTCATTGTCTCGCAAGTTACCGTGATTGTGAAAGAAGAGCGAGTGAGAAGTGGGTTTTTTGTTGCTATGTTTAAACAACGTTGCTTAACTTTCAAGAACTCAATGTTTCAGCAGACATTGTAAACTTCATTTTCCAACCTGAACAGGCTTTCCCAGGAATCAGGGTGTGATGAATGAACACACAAAAAAACACTCCCTCTAAAAACCCTCGACTATAGCCGTTACCTCACATGATGTCATAATGAATGTGAAAGGTTGTGTAATTCATCCCTAACATGGCCTCAGGTATGACTTTGGATTTCTACATCATTGTTCTAAATAAAATTCCCCTCCAACTACCACGAGCCAAGACTTTCCAGAACACAGTTATCTCCCGTATTCAGAGGTTTGTTGGGACCTGAAACTGCTTCAATGGAATCTGGATGTTTTTTTTCCCCTTTGCCAGGGATACCAGTGCTGCCACAGATAAAATCAAAGCGATCAAAGACCTTACTCATGTGTGGCTTGTGTGAGACAGCAGCAACAACAACAACACACTGAAGAGAAGGCAATTAAATTCTACACATGGATACATTGAGTACAACAACCCAATATCCTTGAATAGAAAGGATGGACAATCATTATTAAAAAAAGGTATCTGATAATAAAGATAAGACTCATGTGTGCCAGCCCTGTTGCTATTTCATCCATTTACAATCCTCAATGGCTCCTGGTGCTGCAGCTAAACTAAACCACTGGACGGGCTCAAGGCTGTGTAGTTATGTTAGGTCAAATGAAGTAAAGTTTATAGTCCAGATTTAAAGAATTGTCATCAACATATATAACCTGTACAGTATATGTGATAGTGAACTGTTAGGTAGAGTGTGAAGTTTCAACCAGGATAAAAGATCTGACCTTTAAACTGAGAGGACCTGTTAATTAATTACCAAAGTAATCAAGGGATATGGGGGGGGGGGGCTTGCTTTTTTCAGGTCTGTAGCTCTACTTATATTTAGATTATATGTAGCACCCATGATCATATTCAGCATAACATCAGCCTCTAATTTAGAAGCAGCAAGCACACAGCCATTAAACACTCTTCTGTGCTCCTCTGTACTGCAGCATGTATCTTCATTTAATAATTGCTGTGGTTTGATATTCCCATAGAGCCAGTGTGACAAGATAATGAGCTGGCCACATGATATTTCAGTTGATCAGATTTTCATCTTATAAAGTTAAAGTCTTGCGATGATTTCCGGTGCAGAGCAGCATTTTTTTTTTAAGGCCAGTTGTTTTCTATTTATAGCAACAACGGTGCCAGACGTGGTTTCCAGGCAGATTAGGTGCCAAAAAGTCTGTATGGTGTTCTGGTTGCGAACTACACCTGAGTGTTGTTTATACAGGTGGGTTGAAAAATAAACGCCCTCCCCTCTCCTGGTATCTCCACACCAAGTCTGGAGCTAAACCTGTGTGCAGGTCCGCCACTATTATTCTCGGGTGTAAAGGAGTGATATCTACCAGCAAAGCTCAGGGGGGATTGATTGATCGATTGCATTTAAAGATACACACAGCAAAACGAAGCGTTCTGAGAGAGCTGGTTTATACAGTCACAAACCTCCTCTGACGCTTGATTCATGTTATATTTTGATGCACAGCCCAGATGTTTCATTTAGACCACAAGGGACAAAAGGAGGAACGTGGGTAAAAGATGTCCCAACATGAATAGAATGTTTGAGGACAAAGACATTTGAATGATTCACAACAGTAAA
The DNA here is from genome assembly GCF_947650265.1 of Symphodus melops. Taxonomy (NCBI): domain Eukaryota; kingdom Metazoa; phylum Chordata; class Actinopteri; order Labriformes; family Labridae; genus Symphodus; species Symphodus melops. The sequence goes on from NC_136701.1 coordinate 18,151,780, forward strand.
GGCAACCTGTGCTTTTCACCTCTCCTGAGTTGAGAGCATTTGGTATCCACACACACAGGTAAACTGTCTGTTCAATGGCACTCACCTCTTTGTAGGAGATCCATTTGTAAGGCTGGTTTGGGAGTCGAGAACCTAGACAAGGTCCATCACCTGTTGAACACAGCGGATCATCACATTGGTGTCTAAACAAAGCATTACAAAACTTTTCGAGTGTGATCTCTTTAATCATAGAATATATTAAAAACAAACAAAATCAGAGACGAGCACACTGAGAGCTGAAAGAATTAAGAATACAAATACTAAAGATATGAATATGATGTCAATGTTTTCATATTGCACTTTAAGTTATATTTACAATCCTCTGCTTTGACAATGCTCCTTACTTCTATTTTATTTTTGAGTCTGTGTTACTGATTTACAACTTCTATATTTTTCTTTGTGGTATCAATAAATCTATCTCGTACAAACAACACAGTTAAAGACATTTATAATCTTAGTGTTTCTCATTCAATCTGAAATAACCTTCTAAGCTTTCCTATATTACACTGTAGCTATGAATGAATGAAGCACGAGCTGGAAAGGGAACGGAGGACTGTCTCTGTGACATCTGTCTGTACATGTTGATGTGGAAGAGAACACAAAGTAGTTGGGGGGGGGTTTCACGTCAAATCTTACCCACCAGATATGTGGAGACCTCTCTGGAAAACCTCGTACATGGTCCTGGCATCGTCGTGGTAATGTGTCAGCAGCTTGGAGCTGTCGCCCATCATGGACCTGCGACCTCCGCTTTCATGCTAAGACAAAGAATAGGAGAGAAACAAACTTTAAACTGTTTAAAAAAAATGTGTACTTACATTTTGACTGCTGTTGGTATGAAAATAGACAAAAAAAACAGAAAAAGACAACATTTATTTGTCTACATTTTTAAGACAGTGTTGAAAAGATATATAAAAAGCAGGATGAGAGTAAAATCATTGTTTTTTCATTTTGTAAGTTCTCAAACATTAAATTGCTGATTTCCAAAGCTGAACCAATCTTAATAAAAAAAATTTAGATTTATTTGAGACATAGGACAGTGGATAGAATCAGAACTCAGGAGACACAAGTCGGATTTTAATTTGGGCCACCTGCCTTGAGGACTAAAGCCTCTGCACATAGGGTGTGCGTCCCAACCGCTCGGCCACTGGTGCCCCCTGTTCTTTGTTTTCTTCACTGGTGTTTACATCACGAATATGTACTGAGTGAATCAGGGAATTCATGGCCAGAATAGACACCTTCACACCCACAGAAAGCTTTGAATGAGTTTCACATTGACTGTGTGTGATGCCAGCCTCACTTCAGTGAGCAGCACAGGGCTGTGGTAGGTTCAGTTTGGTGAGGATGGGGTTTTGAGGTCACAGGTGAAATCAAGGGCAGGTTAAACCTACAGATGGATATATCTTTTTTCTGACTATTTATTCCAAGGAATCACAACAAGTCTAACTCTCAGTTTGCTGTACAAAGACGCTCCATTACTGTTCCTTGGTGATTGGTGAGGGGTTCATGTAGCCAGACAGGTAAAACCCAGGGCAAAAAAACCCCAAAACAACAACTTCTGGTTTCTTGGTGTGATTTCCTGAGAGCATGACAACAACTGAAGCTGACTAAATGAGTGGATCAGCATTTTTTAACAACTCTGTCAGCTGCGAGGGCAGACAGAAGTGTACAGTAAGGGAATAAAAAAAAGAAATTAAAAGTGAGAAGCAAATGTTCCAAGAGGCTCAGTGCAAAGGAAACGCCAAGCCTTCTCCTATAATAACTTGTGCATCGTTTGTGTGTCTGTGTGTGTATGCACTCTATCTTACCGGCACTTCCTCAGACTGGTGCAGCAGGCTGCAAGGAGGTTTGATGGGTCGGGGTCTGGTGGCCAACCAGTACGCCAAAACGGCAGTCAGAGCACCGATGCCCACCAACGTGGAGGTCGGCAGGGAGCGGAAGAACTGACCAAGCTCGTCCATTTCCGGTATTCTCAGGCCGCTCATCATCTCCTGGGCCTGCATCTTTTCCATCAGGGTGGAACTCAGCTCTGCAGGAGAAAGGACCCGCGTTAACTTTGTGATTTTGTTTCGGAATTTTGATGTGTTTGTTAAAATTTTTCAAGGAAAGAAGTTGATTTTCAGCCACAGCTTTTATGTGACCAAGCCTTTTTTTAAATACTTAATTAGCTCCTTGTTAGATAAAATCAGGGGCACTTTGGAAGGAAGTATTTTCAATAAACTCAACAATATTTTTGCATAACCAAATGTTTGGAAACCAACCCACACGTGCATTCCACACACAGTGAGGAACATCATACATATTTTTGGTAAACCTTTATGAAGCTGTTCAGCCCTTGCATTTTTCTGTGTGAAGACAACAGAAAAGCATCAAATAGTAAATGCACGTAAAATAAACCACGGAAAATTAATCAAAGACTTCCAGCTGTGTCTACAAGTGCACAGTTCCATCATGTTGTAGACGTCTTCCTCTTTAATAAATGAAGTGGTAAGAAACGGTGACTGCTTGTGTACAACACCACTGAAGGGAACTTGTAATTTTTTTGGGAAGTTTGTTCTTCAAAGACAATTCAAAAGAGAAGTAATACTGTTTGTAAGGCGGTTTGCAGATGCATATTTTCCGCATACACAGAAGACCCTCCTACACATTTCTCAAGGTTTCTTATGTCTCAAAACTTTTTGAGATATGTGAGAACGTGTTTCATGATAGCCTTTGACTTCCTGTTCTTTCATTCAGACCACCATGACCTTAAACACATCAGTCATACTTCAAAACGAAAAAGGTGAAAGACAGGTCATTCTCCACATTCCTGATCTCACTGTAAAGATAGCTCAGAATAATTTATTATACAGCACTGCCCTGTGGTGTGACTGCAAAGATGAAATCACACACACACACACACACACACACCATTTATCTTGCTGCAGCAGAGACTCGAGGGTTTCCTTCCTCCCCTCCCTCGAGACATGAGTCAGAGACAGCACCACCTGACTGAGCGAATGGCGTCGAGGCACTGCTGCAGCTCACAGCCAATCACGATCACTTCCTGTCCTAACACGCGTACAGAGCCGCAGACAGTAAAGCTGTTAGGTATAAATATCTGAGGCCGTGGGAACACTAACTGTCTATCTACCTGTTATTTTGAGTTCAAACATTTTTTTTTCTCCATGCTTATAAGAAGCTATAGCGTGGCTTAGAAAGTCACAACCAAATACGTCTTTTACTCTATTTGGCTATTTCTGTTTATTTCCTTGTGAGGGTTAATGTGTCATGCTTTTCTTTTCTGTCTTTGCTCATCTTAAGATCGTGAGTTCATCAGTTAATGTGGGGGAGAGTACATTTTTTAAAGTAGAGTAACCCACATAAAACACTATAAGAAGGAAATAACAAAACAAAAGGAAGTCGCTTTGTCAGCTCTAAAATTAAATACAGCTGTAAAAAATAGTTGGGTGAAATGTGTTGCGAGAGATTTAGGTTATCTGTCTGAAACCCAAGACCCCAGAAAGATTCACCTGAAGGAAAGTAAAAATAATGTTTAACTTAAACAAATATGGACATTTTATTTTATTTTCACACCTTTTCATAGTTCTGAATACCATCGCACATTTCTCTGCATCTTCCATAAAATATAATAATCCCAAACCAAACAGGCTTGTTTGAAAGTTTGACATCTTGCAAACAGACGTGAAAAAAGACGAAGTTAGCTTTTAACAAATCAGTATCATGATGTGGTTATTTCAGCATCATTTTAACCTGTTAATTTTTCTGTGAAAAGATGATGTTGTTTAACAGGGTGAAAAAATCCCCAAAGAAAGTTTTGACCAGGTGCACCAAGAGCCAAGACGTCATAAAATATTGAGGAAATGTTTTAGTTTTTTTGCTACAGTTATTAAGTCTTACCTCTTTCCATTAAAATACATATATACTGCTAAACACATTCATGCGGTCAGCAGGCTGCACGTCAACAATCATCAGTTACAGCACTGACATGACAGCACATTGACATACTGTAATACAGCCAGTAGTCACCACCTGCATATTCCAGGCAGAAACAGAGTCAATTCCACAAGTCAACAGTGAATTCCGTGACGCTGCTTTTGCAACACTCCTTTCAGGCTCAGACCTTCACAATCAATCTGAACTAGCGTTAGTCATCAGCTACAAATTCTCACTTCTTCCTAAAACAAACCCACATCATAAATTCTTCTGATTTGTCTGAAACTGCTCTGTCTCTTAAATGCCACAGGACTATCTGCTTCTCTTTTCTCCTGCCCTGATCAGCTAGTTCCTCATTTCGCCGTCGTCCCTTTTCTCCTGCAGTTCCAGTAATCTTCATGGGGCATTAGAGACACTCAAGTGCTGGGAAATGTTGAGCACAAAAGTAAATAATAGAAACCATATGTGATGATTTACTGAACATCTCCATTCCCAATTTGTCTCGAAACAATGTCGAAGTTCATTCTGAGATGAAAATGTTTAGTCCTGTTGTGTACACAGAGCAGCACACTGTGCACAGCTGGAGTCTGCCAGACAGTTAGATTCAATTAACGTTAAGTCATGACACATTAAAAACATATTTTGGCACGGCTTCAGATTTGAGGATTAGATCAAGAACTCAGACACATTGCCCTGAAGTTAAAACTATAAGTTAAGGAAAGAAATTTGAAACACATTTTAAGGCTGATAATGACGATCAATGTTACCTGTGTTTGGAAATAAGATGCATCCTAATGCACTTTCAAAAGCATTGTATTGTACTTTGCAATAAACGGTTGGCATAAACAGCTTTTAAAGTACCAAATCAATCATATGGATTTTTTTTTTTTTTTTTTTTCTGTACGTTTTTTTTTCTGGTGCAATGCTTGTTTGCTGATATGCTCTTTTATGCGTCAGGCTGTAAAAAGTGTGAAGTCTTAACTCAAGGCAATTCCTCCAGACATGTTAGCCAAGGCTAGTTAGCAAGCTGATTGGCTTGCTTTCGACATTGGTAGCAAAAAAAACACAAGTCTCTCTAAATATATGAAGTCTCTCTCCGGGACAGAAAGTGTTGCTATACACTGGTGAACAGGAACAGACGCTTTCACTCTGGATGGATGATTTGACAGGTCATTTGCACTTTTCCCACAGAAAGAAAACAAGTGTGTATCGTAATGAGGGCTTCCTCATAACACAAACAGGACTTAAATACCACAATTCAATAAATTAGACAGAAGACAGCCATGAAGAATGCTCAGATTATAGAGAAAAGAGCAAAGAAGTAGATCAGGATGTCACACTGCACATGTATGTCTGGGTATGTAGTGAACCTACAGCACATCATTTATTGCACACAGGCAGGCGAAGTCAGTCATGGTTGGGAGGGCCGAGAGAAAGTCAGTATATAATGAGGCTGATAATCATACTTACTTTCTATGTTTTCCATTTTTAATGTCTGAAACTGCTGCTGTGCCTCCATTTTTTTTTCAAAGCAAAGATTCATAGTAAGAATCTACATTTCAACTGTATAAAGAAAACAGGACAGTTTATGCAAATTAAAAATAAATAAAAATTACACACGTACAGGACAAAATCAGCATAGAGAACAGAGGCATGACTCAAATCCGAAACGGGGGAAAACCTGAGTGACTTTTGTCTTAGTATTTCCTGAGGCTTCTGCACACATGCACGGCTGTGGCTATTTCAGATTTGATTGTTTTATCCGTTTGATATGTTAATGTAAAGGTTTTTTTTATATGACTGTAAAAAACACTACATAAATACATTTTACTTAGTTACTGACTTAAATCATTTTATTTAAGAATTAAGAAAATGTATGAATTCTGATGAAATTTTTATGAAAAATGCATCTATAGATTAAGACTGGATCATGTTGTTGGTGTCAGAAATCCTCTGCACCAAGAATGTCAATTCAATTTGGACAGTTTCCATTTCTAACTTTCAGAAGTAGTCAGAAGTACAGCAGGTGTGATTGCTTTTGCTGAAAGTGAGAAAATGTTTTACTTCAATATCCAAGTTAAAGGACATATTTTAGCTCCATATTGTATTGTTCCAAACTACAGCTGAGCTGTATCGAAACACTTCTGGTGAGATCAATGAGAGAACGGGAGCCAGGCAGGCAGCATGACTCTCACTGACAACATATTTTCCATGTGGGTGTCGTGCCATCACATCTGAACCATGTCATAAACAAACAAATCATCCCGTTATCAAACATCAACGACAGGCAACATGTGTACGGCCTCTGACACAGCCATTCGACTTGTTTCATCTGACCACTTCATCTGATTCATTCTGATCACTTCTGAGGCTTTATTATGTTGGAGAATCATGTTGAGACAACAGTCAACCACAAAGCAAATTATGGAAATGATTGGCTAAGAGGATGCTTCATAATTCAAAGTCAACATAGCTGTCACACTTTATTTTAACTTGTCATGTCCTTACAAAGACACACATGGACTGACCAAACGAGCATGCTCAAATTTAAAGTAGAAACTACATTTTGCAGATGGAGGGAGGGATTTTTCGACCGAAGACAAAGACATTTTATAGTTCACTATATATTACTATGACTGACAATTACACATTTATTTACATTCTTTGACTGCTTGGTGGTCTGCATACTTGACAGATTATTGAGTTATGATCTTAATAATGATGTCATAAACTCATAGATGCATCACTGAGGAAACACTTAGAACAGAAGCTTAGATTACATAAATGTGACGTAGCTCACTGCATGCTTTGTGTTATGTTCAATGTGGCTGGGCTGAAGGGATGACAGAGCCATGCCGGATTAGAGGGTGTTTGAAAAGAGAGGCAAGGGAGGGGAAAAAAGCACTGAAACTGCTCTAAATATAGAAATACCATGACCTACTGACATGTGTGTAAAGCTGGGAAACAGGAGGCTGGATTTATCCATCAAGGTCGAGTCTATCATTTTTGACACATCAGTCGTTGTAAAGAAAAATTAAAAGCATTAAAATGCTTTAGATTGGGATTCAAGAGGTGGCTACTTTCAGTCTTCTATGCAACAGTATAAGAACACTGAAACTGACATCTGACATGCATTACAATATCTTATATACCTAAAAAAAACCAGAACATTTCCCGTGTTTCTCTGTAAATTAAAGACGGTTGCAACTTTCAACAGGGCCAATAAACATACTTGTGAAATGTTGACGGGATATACAGGAAGAACATCTGGAAATCTGCTCAATTGTAATTGAACATCCCACTCTGTACCTGTTGGAGGCTGCAGGGTTAAATGATGCAGCAAATGCTACAATAAAGACATGCTAGAGGCGCTTTCTACCATGAAATAGCCTGTGAGCAGCAGGAGAAAAACAGGTGCCAGATATGTAATTGGGATCCAGGAGAGAAGTAAACATCTAACGGCCTAACACAACCCGCATATACTCTTCTTGATCAACTATTCGACTTTGAATGGGACCAAAATACACAAAGAGAACATCATGATGTGTTAGTGAACACTTGAGGTCAGCGATAGAAACTATAAACTTGTCAGGACAATATTCGCAGAGGTAATATATCAACTGAGAAGTAGGGTCTTTTTTTTCTTTTTGGTTTTGAACAATCTGAGCAACCAGTGGAGTCACCCCTTAGAGAATCACGGAAAAGGCCAGTTTAAGGCTCCTCTGTGTAGCCCACAGTTTTGAAACCTATGCCCAATTCAGTTTACAGTCTATGATAAACACCAGTGTGTCTGTAGCTAAGAAGACTCATGGTAGATGTTATACATCTTAAGCCTACAAGCCTGAAGTTCTGTAAAGGCAACATCAACCATGTGCTCATCCCCTGAAATTGAACAAATATTAATATCTTCATTCGTCTCCCCACTGTCAGAGTGTGGTTGCTCTCGGAGGATTACAATATAAACACAAATATTTTTAGATTTCATTGAACAGAAGGGTAAATGTTAAATGGACTTTAGCTTATATAGCGCATCAAAGCGCTTTTACTCCACATGTCACAACTACCATTTCGCACACCGATGGCAGAGGCTGCTATGTGAAGTGTCCATCAGAAGTAACAAACCCCATTCATGCCCATGCATACAGCGCCGACTAAGAAGTGGGAGCAATTTCGGGTAAAGTGTATTGCCCAAGGTACGAGGTGCCTCCGGCTTAGAGGCAACACACTCTACCAACTGAGACACAGCTATCCCAGTTTGATGTCCATCTCTCTGACCTGGAGTAACCTAAATAACACACCCCAGGGAAACACATCCACACACACATACAAGAATGTAATACTGGTCTTAAAGTCATGGTCTGCTCCCTCTACAAAGATTGTTGCTACAGCTGGTGTGACAGAAGCTCAGTGGGACATTAGAAACAAAAAAGACCCTTACCAGGATGTGAACTCAAAGACATCTCAGTCTATTTAGGAACACATCACACCATGTAAATTGAGCCCATCTTTTTTGTCTCTACAGCAGAAATTTGTTCAAAACATGATGTGTTTTTGAAGGATGAAGTGTTCTTAAATTGAACCACATGATTACTGATCTGTTCATTTCCAGATATCTTAACCTACAACTTGGATGCGATCTCTATAAAGTTAGTAACAAAGGTCACTACATCTCACTGTCTTCATTAGTATACATGGTTTTCTTATTTGCCTGAGAAGGTTCCATCTGCTGATTGAGACCGTCACTCAGATTGAAAGAATATATAAAAGCTAATGAATCAACTACAGGATTGGTTGGTTTTTTCTGCTGCTCAGATTCCTTTATAAAAAAAAAAACCCAATAGGACAAAGATGTAGTTTAATAACTTTGATGAGTGGAATCCTTGGAATTAATTTTTTTCCATTGGCAGAAATAATGTTGCACATGCATTAATGTTTAATTTATGTCACATTTAATTATTTGTTCCACAGTTTATTTCGGAAACAGAAAGGCAGGAAAGAAACAGGAAAGTGGACAGCTCCAGAAATTGGGTAGAGAAAGATTGGGGAACGACATGTGGGAAAGGAGTCACAGGCTGGACCAGGGCTTCAAGCTGTGATGACTACAGCCTCTGTAGATGGGGTGCCAAACAGACCACCAGGTCACCAGCGCATCATTGGCAAAAGATGGATGATGTGAATGAGATAAATTACAATCTTTACGGAACCTTCAGCTGAAAAACTCACACACAAGTCCAAATATGTCATTCGACTAAGAGTCTCAAACCGAATATGATGAGCAGTTAGCAAAAGAACATCTCCAGCTGCATCCACTCACAGAAAAGAGAATCAAGCTTTAGACTATATGTTCCCACAAATGGCTCATCTAAAGTGCCTCTGAATAGCCACCCTCCTGAGGATCTGTGACAAGCCCCTATGCAACAGCCCATCAAAAAAAATGTGAGTTAACATTTAAAAAAGTGAATCTTCACGTAAAGATGAGGGCACATTCTCTTCTTCTATAAGGGAGACTTCACTCAAGGAGCGCAGCGGGATCACTGTAGTATTTGATTCCTCCGAAAAGGGCCAGCTGGACTTCCTTTGACCTCTGAGGCTTAGTGGAAGTGGAAGAGAGGCAACTCTTCCTCCTTAAGTCCCGCCCCATCAGGCCATCGGAGAGCCGTCACCAATGATTAGAGTCCAACGGGGTGAGATTACAGCCTATTAGCCTGGAGACCGATGACCAGCAGTAACCTTACTACTGCAGTCTATTTAAAGGCTCTGGCTTCTCTTATTTTATATTGCCGCATTAAGTCCATCCCTTTTCTTTTCATCTTTTATAAACAAAACATGCTTCATCAAACATGCACAGCATCTTCTCTCAGACTCAACTTCCTTTCCCTGCCCCTAGAATCAGGAGGGGTAAGAAGTGTCTGCACAAACCACCTTCAAGGGGTCAAACCTCACTGTCAGTAAGATAAAATTGCTCACAATACCTAACATCCTGTGAGAGTGAAACAACCCATTCCCTTCCTGCACTGGGATTCAGCACGACAGGTAATTGTCATCATTATTCATATATATAAATGCACATGCAGCAGAAGGACAATAATTTTGGAGATTGATTGAGAAGGAAAACTAGTAACTAAACTGGTATAGTAAATTCAAAATGCAGCGCCAAATTTGAGGTAAAAAGAAATACAGTGCAGGCAAAAGCTAAAAATGCACATCATGCAAAAGTTCAAAGCTTTAAATTCACAGCAGAAGGGTTAGAGCAGCTGTAGTCAAAGCAGCAGCACTTACAAAGGAGTCTGAGGCAGCCAGCCGCCGGTGAGGTTTGATGTGGGTCTGTGTGTGTGTGTGTGTGTGTGTGTGTGTGTGTGTGTGTGTGTTGTGCCAAGGGCCCTCAGGCGGATATCACTTCCCCCTGTGCAAACTAGTGATTACCTTCCTATTGCCACCAGCCAGATTAAGCTGAGGAAAGCAAGAAGAGGGCAGTGAGATTGCGTTTTGCCTAGTTTGGGCCTTGCTGGCCACCGTATCACACCACCTTTAGTTGTCAGACGATGTGCCGCCTCACCACACCCACCTGCCCCTCCCTTCAGCACTCTCCCTTTCTCTGTCTCCTCCTACCTCAACACACAGCATTCATCTTTCCCTGGACTCAGTGATAAAAAAAAAAAAACACTTTTGCACACTGGCATAGTGAGACACAATACAGGCAAATACCCATGCAAATAATCACTTGTGTTTACACAGTCCATGTGAGCACATTTAAACAAATTACACACTAGAGGAGGGGGAAACCAGTTTGATTTGACTATCAAAGTGAAAATGAAGGTGTGTCTGTGGATCTAAATCTAGGTGGATAAGGACACATCAACAGCCACTATTGTATATTTTCTTTATCTTTAAGGGACACGGCGCAACAGCATGTTAACAACACATTTAAGCAATATTAGATGAACTAATTATTTTTCTATTTGGTCCATCCTTGAAGGGGAGAACTCTCCTTAAATTGTGTAATACTGTGCATGCACATCTCACTAAGGGGCCTTTGTGCTACTGGTATTTTTAGAGGAATATGTATATTATTTTATTTTTTGTACTTTTTTTATAAAAAGAATTGTCTTGATACTATTATACCATATTTAAGAGGTTATTTCATTTCCATAAATGCCATGTTTACGAGCTTATACACAGAAAAGGAAACCAAACAAAAGGAGCAGGACTACAGACAAAAATTAAACATGGTCAACATACATTACTGTGAGGACTGAGTTATTGGAAAACTACTTGAGCATATTACTTCCAGACTGGCCTGCTTCAGCACTTTAAGCTGCACCATAACTGCCCGGCTTCAAATAACATGAGGAAGAGAAGGTACTAAATGCTGAAACAGCAAAAAGCCACTCAGAGGGAATCTCAGAGCAGCCAGACAAGCTGATGTTATTGATCAGGAATCCAAATTTAAAAAAACAGCTTAATATATAGCCCTAACTGTATGTATGACTGCCAATAATTGTGAATATAAAAACTAACTTTCAGATATGTAGCAGTGCAGGAATTTCAAACTATTTCCCACCCCCTTAACTCCATAAGCTTGGTGCAGGTGCACAGTGACAGACATGTATTACACAGCAGGCAGGACTTAACACTCAGCACTTATCCTGTCATATTGTGCAGTCATGCAGTGTGTCTTTAATTTGTAGGTTTGCAACATTTTCATATCCTACTGTAACTGTTTGAGTAAACTGTATGCAGAGCATTTTGAAGTGTCCAGCAGTTGTGTTCGAGCATGACACTGAACCACAAGTGAGATGTTGAATCTTGTCTCCTGCAGTATTCATCTGATGTATAAATGTTCATCAATGTAAGCCATCTGAGTTTAATGAGTCTTATTATGTGAAGTCAAGTCTTGATAATTTGAAAGACAAAGGCAGCATGTGGTAAGACTCAAGCATTTACAAGTCATTATTCACTCTTCTTGTGGACATGTGTTTTGAGTAATGTGTTAATTGGACCGTTTGCAATCCTTGGATACAAAGACATTATTGGTTGTATAGTGCCAAAGGGTGGGATAAAGCTACTACGGTCTTTGAATTAAATATTGAGGAGAGGAAAAGGAGTAGGTTTACCCTGCTGTGTATGTCTGCACTTCATGTTGATTAAAATGAATTATTTATACAGAGAAGCAGCAGGGCGTTGGGATGTAATGACAGGTGGAAGGTGTCATGAATCTTCCCAAGGGACTTCTTTCAGCTTCACAGGGGTGTATATATACTTTTAACTTAACAATTAAGTCTACTTAAAAAAAATGTGGGACTGTCTTCTGTAGGGCTGCTTAGTTATTAAATATGCAACACATGCAATCCTGTAACAGCCCATCTGAATATTTATGCACCAGACAGAATCCCAGATGTTACTGCTTTTTTGTCACATATCAACCATGCACTGAGGCTGCTAATGAAGCAGTGTCGGTGGAGGAATACACAAGTAAACTCAGGTGAATTTACTATACTACTAAAACTTGGGCTTGATATGTAGTGCTTAGATTAATAAAATATTCCCTTCAAATTCTGCATTGAGTTAATTTCTTTAATAAATAGCCGACATAGCTCGCGCCATTGTCCCATAGCCTAATGCTACTAATCTGGACTCGAACACTGCAGTAGGCCCGTAAAACATTGTCAACGAGATTATACTTTTATCATATATATTATGTCCTCGCGCATATAGAGACGATAGATGTCAACGGCTGTCTCTGAAAAGATTCAATGTCCGCTCCTGGGTCTCTGGGTAGTATCGTTAAACTGGAGCATGCTGCGGGCTCCCTATGGTGTGCCGGTAGGCCGCAGGATTTTCAGCACCATCTCTCTTCTGGACAGCTCCCACCAATCAGCTGCGTTCATATGTAGCGCGTCATACCTTCCTCATCATCCTCCCTCCATCACTGAGGCATGGCGGAGGACATCACTGACAAAATGCTGACTTTTTTTGACACCCGGCTCCTTTAAAAAATAGGTGTTGTTGAAGTAAAAGCTTAAGAGATGCATGTTTGTACAACTTGGTTTTGGTAGAAGCACGAGCCACACGAGGAGGTCGTAAAAGACAGACTGTTCCCTGATAAGGTTTTTTCAATGACGTGTGTCCGGTTTCTACGCACAATGTCACACGACCTTAGCAGCTGTCGGGCCTTTAATACACGTTTTGAGCCATTTTGACTTACTGTGTTATCAGCTCATTCTTTAAGTGACGTTTTAACCTGAGTCTCACACTTTCACAAGCTAAAATTAAATCACTGATCCGCAGAATAACCCACTTAGGCTACATGGAAGATGGATAGAGGCTACCTAGTTAAAGGTAACCTGAAGGCATTTGTCCATTTTCATTTTTTAACCTTAGGATTGAAATTAAAACACTGTAGTTGACGTTAAAGCATGCTAAACTTTGTTTTAGACGTTTGCATTGAGGCTGCGTTTAAACACGTGTAGCCTACTAGTCTTAAATTTAAAATGTCACCGGCGTCACGGCGCAGGCAAAGCGCCAACTGCATCAATACAGTGAGATTAACACAAGTCCAAATAAGCAATGCACAAAAGAAAAGGAAGATATAAAAAGAAAAGCCCTGGCTCATTAATGAAAAAGCCGGTCGGATGACACACGATGCGCATCAGACCCTGTAAGGCAGGTGTGTTGCCACGAATGCCAGCCCAGCGATAATAAATAGCCTATGTGGGCCAAAAACACATGAAATAAGAAAATATAGGCTACATATTAAACTCACCTAATATAATCCAGAGCGACCCAGAGACCAAAACGAATGCGAGCATGTCTTTCTCATTGAGTCAGCTGAACCGGTGCAGGAGCGGCTCAAAACTGCAGCACCGACTGCAGCAAGTCGCTGACAATCTGGGAGATTAAGGAGGAGGAGGGGGGGGCACAATATATCTGAGACAGACCACAGTGGGGGAGCTGTGATGGGGATGGCGATGTCCAGCAGGGTTCAGTTGGAACGTGCTGACTGGAAAAAACAGACCCCAACCACAGACCTATTGAAGCATCCTTCCGCCTCCTGGATTGTCGTCCTTCACCTAGTTGGCTGCTGCGCAATGGCAGACACCCCTGCTGAAAACGAGAGGGTTCTACAAGCCGGACGGAAGATGTGATCGAAGGCAAGGTTACTGAGGATGTAATATATTAATCATTAAAATATATTTATTTTGACTAGTCATGAAAGGATCAGCGTTACCTTCTTTTCTTTTTAACATCCGTCGATATTTATTGAGCTTTCACTGCTAAATTTAAAATGAACAAAACCTGCATACAGGGAAGCTTGAATCGGGGTATGTTCATGCGGATGTAAAACAGACGTGGTATTGTTTAATTTTATAAGAAGCTGTGTTATTTTGGTACATATACATCACGCCATGCAGCTTTTTAACGGCCCTGCAGCTGCGCAAAGCTTTGGCACAGAGTAACTTTGCATTCACCACATCACGTGGTATTAAGACACTCCCTATGAACTGGAGTAACCTTGAGAAGGACCGATAGAGAGGCAGAGGCTGAGCAAGTGATGACTCGACAGAGGAAATACAACATTTAGAATTACATCAAGTCTAAAATTACTGAATATTTTCGTCATGTACAGTAGATTACTTTTCTCTCATTGTTTGTCTGACTGGCATGTCTCAAAACCCCTTTACCAGGTGTGTCACCAGGAATTCTGGGCCCCATGAAAAGATATCACTGTGGGCCCAAAGCCAACTAAATTGATTTATCATGTTTTTCCAACTGTTTATAAAGATATTATGGTTTTCATCAAATCTTTGTGAAATTATATTTTTGTAGGCACATCACAAATTTAAAAATTAAACAGACCATACATTCGTTTGACTTTTAAACGTGTTACAGTCAATGAGTCTATCGTATTTTAAAATACAAATTCAGGCAGTTGAAAAAGCAAGACTAATACAATGTAGCTTAGTTAGGGTGGCAGTGGCTCAGTCTTTAGGGTTAATTGGGAACTGGAGAGTAGCTGGTCCAAGTCCCAGTGTGAACCAAAAATATCGTAGCTGTTCTGGTGGCCGAAGACATCCTGAGCACTGCCGATGTGCCCTAGGGCAAGGCACCAAACCGCTGATGTGGCCTTTCCCCTCAGTGATTAATATAGTATTAATTTTGTATTTTATAATAAAAAAATAAATAAATGAAACCATCTTTTGTTGTTATTTAGTTGCTAAATTCTTAAAAGAAAACAAAATACTAACATAAATAAATAACTCACAACATATAAAACCTAAATAGATTCAGTCACACTTGTATTGACCACTAAATTTGAATACTTTACCTCAGTTTTTAGTTTACTTTCCTTTTTTCACACTGACAAAAAGGTGAAGTTATTCTACATTGAGATGCTTCCAGTTCCATTCTTACCCCACTTTGTAATACAAATCATGTGTTACCAAATAAGTGAATGACAACCGTTAGCAATCTTATTATTTTTTCAGCCTTACCTTCAGGAGTTTCAGATGACCAGTGATTTATAGTCTGTTGTGTAATCTAGAGGTATCAGCTGATCAGTCAAGATTAAACAAAACATCTAACATAACATCCTTACATTTTGAGAAAGAATATAAACATGACCCTTTGAGTCCTTAGTGAAGGCATGCTCTTCAAAATCAGCCCTGTATGATCAAGATGAGGGCGACAGAAATGTAATAATAATAATTGCTTCAGGTTATCTATTAAAGTATATTCAATTTTGTCAATTCTGATTTAGCTTAACTAAACTAACACTAAAGTCAACTTGAAGCTGTTGAATTGATTATTGGTGAGTAAAAGCCTTGGCTGAAAATTGTCCTTACAGTTAACGTTTGATTCATATGCCGTTTCACCAACGCCGGTTACTCCTACCCCTTAAACAGCAAGGAACAATATTGAAATAAATCAAGTTAGTATTATCTGAGTCTGGTCTTTACTTGCTGCATGTTGAAGAGGGGCAGTGAAATTAATTAAGCATACATTTATTCATTAAATGATAATTATTTAAAAACAGCCTTTTCATTTTGTAACCTAAATATGATGCTGCCTTTAGAGTGGCGTGCACCATTGTGTGTACAACTTGCAGATAAATGTATATTTCATTAAAAGCATGCTAATATGTTTTTAATCACATCATTTTAATCTTTGACCCAGCTATTATCTGAATCATCCTGCAACTATATTCACCACTTAACTCCTCACTGGTATCCTCAGTGTTGTCCTACTCTCTTCCTTTGCTTGTGTCATGTGACTGACCTTATTAAATGGGTCATTCGACCATTAATCTCTCACTCACACAAGTGCCACCTTCCTGCTCTTCTTCCTCTCTGAACCCGCTGCAGAGACAGAGTCAGAGGACACATGCGGAGGTGATCTATAAAGAGGGAACAAATATTGCCAACATGGTGAAACATTAAGTACTTGATGAAGTTAAAAGTGTATCATAGTTACCTCGTTAAAACACTGTTTAAAAACTGATTAGAACCAAAGAGAAAAAAAAACAGAGAAAGAAACTAATCCTCATTGTATTATGTAAAACATAAATGCAATATTTGTTCCAAAATGTTTAATATACCACAGTCAAATTATTTAAACCTTACCATACAATCACAGGAAAGATGGGGCCAAAAGACAAATAAATTTCAGTCTGGGCCCAAGCTGTAGGCTGACAGATGAACAAATGTGTCCTGTGCTGTGGTTAAGAACAATTTAGATCCCTCCCTAACTCTCACTCTAGCAATTAGTTAACAAAAGATAACAGAGAGGAGACAAAACCTATCCCAAAATGTAAAAGCTTAGATTTTCAAAAGGGATTTTAAATTGTCAGGTAAATAAGTATAAGATAAGAATGTAACAGAAACAACAGAGAAGTTGTTTGAAGACACACATGGTTATACATTTGATGTTAAGATTTCTATACTAAGCAGGGAAATTAAGAGACAGTAGTATCATCATAATACTTCTGTCTTCTGGACTGTCTCTCTGTTCTTGTCTGTCTGTCTGTCTGTCTGTGGTTTCTTGATCTTACCATACTGTATGTTTCCAAATGTTTTACAGTCTTACAGATAAGAACCAGCAATCAAGAGTGTGACCTCACTGTGACCCAGTGAACCACCTGGACCCGTTTTACTGTCTGCCCAACCTGCTTTGACACAAGGTTTAATCTGTCTTCCAGGGATGTAAAAGCATAAAAGTGACATAAGCATTATTCAGATAATAAAGATTTACAAAAACCTTTAGCAAAAAAAAAAGAAGACACAGATACCCAATATTGAATCCACTATAATACATGAATGTGCAGAAATAAAACTAAACAAAGAAGTGGTTTACAGAATACAATCTAATGTTTGCAAGCAAACAATGACACATGAATGAACACTAAATCACTTGTGCTTGAACAACTTTGTGTACTAATGGAACAAAGTCAGGAAACTGACAGGTCCTATTGAAGTACATATTTGAAATCTGCCTTAAGAACAGTGCCACATTGCTAAACCATAACATGTTGTTTTACTTTTTTAATGGCTTTGAAAAGACAGTCTGCACAAACCCATAAACATAGCTCTAAAGTGTAGTTCAAATTTACAGGCTGTGGTAAAGCACGCTAGCTGAACTATCCACCTTCTTAGACATGTTGTACAGAAATACTGCCAGTTTAAATGTCTAATTTGAAACAATTCATTTGTTTGCAGTTGAACCTGAGAGTAATCATCTCTCTAAATATTATGACGATGTCTAGGATTTATCCTGTGACCACATGGATAGCCTCATTTCAGAGGTAGGCATCTTTTTCTTAACTTTCTAACATCAGCAAACTATTAGAATTTAAGCACTTGTAGGTATTTTTTACTTTTAGTAAATTAAACAAGAGACTTGACTTCAGAAAACTTACAAGGTTTGTTAATGTAGAACCATAACTGGTAGATGATTACACAGGTTAAGGATCTCAGGACTGCTTTTTGATTACTTCTTGCTTATTGCTAACACTTACTTTCAAGTGTATACAATCTAATAAAAAACATCAACATCTCAGTCAAATCGAGAGTACTTACCTCTTGAAACTTAAAAGGGGGAGGACATGTGTGACTAAAACATTCTCCTTGTTGGCCTAAAGGGGGAGTATGTGTTAAACTCTGCACTCAGAAGGCTGTATATCTGAAACATGAAGTGATGATGTTGTTAATGGATGACATGCCAGAGGTGTGTGTGTCATTAATGGAAACTTGACATGTTTACTCATGTCTGTAAATTCTACACACGTGTTGTAAATCTTTTTGCTACAGTTTATTTTTTAGCATTCTTTCCACTTACTTTGTTTACATTTTTTTTGCTCAACCCCACCCAGGACATCCTCATTCTTTCCACTCTTAGTAATTCTCCCTATAATCCCACTCTGTTGCAGAGACACAAACTTGACATATATTTGATCAAAAAAAGTCTTTTCAAATAAACTTTTTTTTAAATACAACTGAGGGCTTATTTCAGGGTTTGATGACTTTCAAACATTATCCAATTCTTTTCCTTCCATGATATCTTTGAAACCTTTTGGAAAAGCCTACACTCTTTATTTTATTTTGATATACTTTATTAATCCAGGTTTAACACTTTTATTTGAGAGACATGCTTCTCACATACAGAGACCTGAATCACACATGCACATACAGGACCTGTGGACATGCATTAATGGAGACATCAGAGTGGGGCTGCTACACACTGCTATGTCTTAATTTTGGCAGATGTTTTAGGATTTGAAAAGAAAGCATGAAAAGGTAAAAGTCAGATAAAATCTGTCGATAATATTTCCTGCTCTAACTTCCCCCTCCCTTGTGCGCTGCGTGAGTTGGAAGTGCAAACGCAGGCTAACTAACAGGGGTTCCGAGTTGATCCAGTGTCAGTGAGCTGTCAAAGCAGATGGTACAGAGGGAGATTGAATGCTCAAGCTGCTTGCCTCATCTTTAAGCCTCAAATTACTGTCTTAACCTTGCAGGTGGCCTACTGTAAATAATCTGAGTTAATATCACTGCATGCACAGGGCACAATAAATCTTCTGGAAATTTAAGAAAGCTCATTGCAAAACGAAAAGGGATGTTACGAATAGACACGCTGGTTTAAGCTCAAATCCAGAAAGCATTTAGTTCTTCTGTTTAACGTAACAAGTCTGTCAATCTTTTGTCAAGGAAATGTTTTCTCTCTTCTGTTTGTGATCCATCATATGCACCCTGCAACAACACAGAGGTCCATGTTATAGCCACATGTTCTACAACACTCTACTAATATATTACAGTTCCTTTTGGATGTACTGTAACAGGCTAATCTTGAGGTTAACGATGTGTCTGAGAATACAACCCTACATGATGTGAGCTATGTTGCCTCAGCCAGGTCACTCTACTTCCTGTAATTCAGGTGTTTCTCTTTAAGGTATTATCTACCTCCTAAGATCTGTTGACACATTTTTAGGCGTGTATTAAACATGTGGTTGGACAACAGGGAAGATTTTCCCCTACAAATCCAGTTTTCTGCTCTTATTGGGAAATCCCACGGACCGATTGCCGCTGAAAACTCCGCAGAAAACTCCCTACTCTTCCCTCCCAGAAGCGCGTGCCAGAGCTTCCCTACAAAACAAGCACGCGGCGGCACGAGCGCCCCCCCCGCCGCCGCGCTCACACACATTTGGGAAGCCCCTGGATTAACAGCACCAATGACATTGACAACACTAGTAGCCTATGGGGTTTCCCAAATGTAGATGAAGGCGGCGTGCTTTGTGCGTGAATAGTGCTGTTAAACGACCTGAGCGATGTAAAAGAGTTTGTTTGGAGGCAAACTGAGCACCACGATCAAAGAGTAGTAAGAGTAAACTAAATCCGCAATAATCCATCGTTTCCAGGAATTACGTTAACTACACCGCAGTGTCACTGACGCATTAATACATTTTGAATCAAACCATGTGAATACGTGAATAAATGACAACACAGAGTTGGTGTGTGTGTGCAGAAAGACTCTGCAGCGTGCCTCACTGATCTCTCACAGTTGCTGTTACTTCCGCGTTGTGTGCGCTTTTCATGCTGTGACATCATCGTCCGACTTTCACACTTCATGGCCCATATTCAAGCAGTCACGAGTAAAACTGTCCCACACTGCCCCTGCTGGTGACTGAAATTACTACATCATTTCTTGTAAATGCCTGACTTCTCTGCTGGGCTGCATTTATTTTAAAAGGCCGGTCCCCTGCACGTTTGTCATGCCAAGGATTTCTTACGCGTGAACGTGCGCGTGGGCGAGACTGTGTGTATGTGAGCAGGTGATCAAATATAGGAAATCTGCTTCATAAATGTATTGTGATTATTCAAATGAACTTGAAATTGCACAAAGTGCAGATATATTTCACCATGTGTATGCAATATAATCATCAAAATAATATGGAATAAAGTAATTTATAACAAGTAACACTTGAACATGTCGATTTTATTACAGTTTCAGCATCAGCATAAACTACAATATGCTTTTTTAATACTTTATGATGACAAAAAATGCAAGTCTGCAAAGACTTCATGCAGACTTGCTTCCCATGCTGTCCCATAATGAATAATAATAATAATAATGACAAATGTAAAAATACATATAATAAACATAACAGTGACTGAGAGTTGAGCTCTTTTGTGCTACGGTTTGTTTTTGGTCTACGTGCAAGAAACCATCATAACCTGCCCATGTTGTTATTAACTTCCTCCTTGCTTTTAACCGTGTGATTTCTCGGAAACAGGGCTACTGCTTCAACAGTAAGGCTCAGGCGCATGCGCTAAAACAAGTGCTGTAAAAAATATCAGTCTGAGACTAATTTCCTTTTTTTTTTTTTTTACCAGGTATCAAAACGCATTTCTGTTGAAATTTTGCGAAAATTTTCCTGCAAATATGTATTCATGCGATAAAAATGTGTACAGTGCACGAGAATTAAAAGCAAAAGATCTCCATTGTACCTTTTTTAAAAAAACAGAAAAACAATTTATTGTTTACTTCAACAACCTAGGCTACTGTCTGGTCTTCTTACGCTATATACACTTCATTGAAAATCATGATATACATGAACTTAAGCTTTTAAGTTACGAACTAAAACCCTGGAAAATGGTTGATCAATATATATTTTAGATCTTGTCTTGAAAAAAAATTCAGTCGACTTGATGTCATGTTTTTTTAAAGTGTGGATATTTTTTACAGCACCTGCGCGCTCAACAGGGGAAAACCCATAGCTCACGTACAGTATATAAACAGTCTCAGTGAGTCTGTTGAGACACTCTTCTGATCTTGACAGTCCGACGAGTGGATAACTCAAAAACGAGGAGAAGCATTTGCTTTTGTGGAGCAAACCTCTACCAGCGGATTATTCTTGCGCACTTTCCTCTCAGGATCTTAGAACAAGCAAAGTCTGTAAGTGGTTTGAAATTTATTTTTACTTCTCTTCTAGCTTATAATGCCACATTTAACACTTTTTTTTCATTCATTGCTGGACGATGCTTTTGAGGAGCCTAGAATTAAATGTAATATTGAATAGATGTGCTGGTACATTAAGATTGTTAAAATCAATTTTACACAGTTAAAAGTTTTTTTACATCTTGCACATCTGCTTGAATTTGGATACGCTGCATGTGACTAAAAAGTTATTGATATTTAAACTTGTTTAATTACTTTTTTTATTATTATCAAGTTTTCCTTAAGTGTGTTTGGTGGTTTTAAAAGTGGCGTCGACAGAGCACGTCTCCAAAGCATGATGCAGCCACGCTTAGTAAAAAAGCAAGTTGCATGTAAAACTAAAACACAGTTCCTAATGAACACTTGTGCATTTGAACATAATCTTGTATGCAAAAGCCACAACAGTCTCTTTAGGAAGTTTTTTTTTGGGTGTTTATTGTGGCCTTCGAAAAGAAACGCTACTACAGTACGTTTAGCCTTCACGCCCCCTTGTTTGCCTGCGTGCCCTGGCCGTGAACTTTACTCGCAATTGAGCAGCAGGCAGCAGTAAATCTAAGTTGTGGCAGATGCGGGAGTTCATTTCCTCTTACTCCTCTGTATATAAAAAAAGAAAGCAGAGATCATTTTTTTCTCATTATCTTTCTCTCCCTTCTTCTCTTGCTGCCCTTTTAGGCAAGCATGCCCGTGTCAAGGATGAGGATGAGGCCATGGCTGGAGAAGATGATCGAGTCCAATAAGATCTCGGGTCTGGATTGGGTTGACAAGGTAAATGGCTGCATATATTTTTCATGCAACATTGTTTATTGTACATGGTTTCTGATGAAAATATTAAGTATACTGATGTTAAAGCAGGGCTAGATATTATGAAATGTATTTTTTAAAGGCTTGGTCTGTCTCATAATCGAGGTGATCTCTGGAGTCTACACAATGTTTAGTCTCATTACAATATGTTTGCATGTTGGTCTTAGAATGGCTTGTTTAGAGCATGGATTTGGTTATGTGTAGGGGTAGAAAGCATCTATTGAAGCATACACAAACACACACACACACACACACTCACAGATACACATATTTAAAATCTGTATATAATGGCCACAAACATGCTCTGTTTTCTTACCTTTGTGATCTTCCCATTGCAACTCAAGCGTTTCTTCAATTTTGCAGGATAAGACGATGTTCTCCATTCCCTGGAAGCATGCAGCCCGACATGGCTGGGAAATGGACAAGGATGCATGTCTTTTCAAAGAATGGGCACTTCACACAGGTGAGCAGGCATGGACACAGTTCGTCATGCAAAAAAAAAAAAAAATATATATAAAAATATAAAAATTTGTCTTGGATGCAAACTAAAAAGGATACATTTTACAGGAAAATATGTTGAAGGTCAGAGCTCAGACCCAAAGACCTGGAAAGCCAACTTCCGCTGTGCAATGAACTCACTGCCTGACATTGAGGAGGTGAAAGACAAGAGCATTAACAAAGGCCACCATGCCGCCCGCGTCTTCAGGATGTTGCCCGCCACACCTAAATGTAGAGGTGAGACAACTGACAGGAAGCGAGCAACAGTTGTTGTATAACACCATTGGTGTGCACTCATGCAGCATCTACAATCAAATCTGTTTAAGACATCTAATGATAGAAATGTTTTTCTTTCTTTCGCACAGATAAACGAAGCAAAGCGAAGAAGAGTAAGGTGAATACTGAAGTTATTTTACACATTTAAATGCCACTGTTTCTGTAAAACTACAGCTCTCTGAAGACATTTCCGAAATCAAACTTAATATGACTTTTTGTCTCTGCAGTACTCAGCGGTAAAAACTGAAGTAGACGAGGACTACAGTGATACCCAGACGTCTACGTCAACATGCACTCAGGAGAACACAGTCGACAGCACAATGCATACAGACCCGCAAGGTGAGGAAGAAAAAAACATTTTGTTGAAGCATAAACCTGATAGTGCCATCATTTGTTTGAGACATTTGGTCAAACGAGTATTCAAATTTCCAGTAATATTAAACTTTATTGTTTGCTATTTTTGCAGATGATGCATTTGGGAGCATATTTGATGTTCCAGACTTCTCTATGTCAGTTGAGATTCCGGCTGATAGCCTTTTAAGCAGCTTTGCCCACAAATTTGAAGTTTCCCCTGAACATGAAACTGGTAAGAGAATAACACATAATCCTCACTTTTTTGCAGATACACAAAAACAAACATAAAGTGATACATCATCACACAAATCCCATACTCATGTCTCCTCCTTCTTCTCTCTCTCTCTTTGCTGTGATCTTCCAGAATATGGCATCACAGAAGACATTATCGCGGTAAGCATTGCTTTTAAATGATACATTTACTAGCATGCATTGATCATTGACAGGAAAACCCATGTTTGTCTTACTCTGCCTGTCTGCCTGTCGGCTTGTTTAATAATACTCAACAATAAATAATACAATTGATAATCAGAAACTGTTTTATAAACAACACTCCAGTTGTGTAAAAACTTTTAGCAATACTCATTCCAGTGTTGCGCTTTCAGATTTGTGAAAAACTGGAGAAAGAACCGGGCTGGATGTCGAGCAGTTTATCAAACAGGGGGATCCTGAGCAATGCATGCACCAGTCCAGGGAGCCAGTGGAGTGACAGTTCCTCAGGTAAATGCTGCTAGTTGATGGGTCAGACAGATGTCTTAAAATGTAGCTGCAACATAGTCCTAAGTAACTTATACAATATTGGATTTTGAGGGTAATAATCTAGATATTTCACAAAGTTCAGATATTCTTTCTGTACATAAAAATACTTCAGTAAATACAATCATTACGATTAACAAAAGAAGGATCACAATTATTATTATTTTTTTTTTTAAAGTCAGTCTTAAAACCAAATATATCATTATCCTGATGACCTCATCAGGATCATCAGCCTCAACCACACGTCCTCTCCTTCACTATGCTGACCTTGGATTTTCTTTCTTTGTTTTGCAGCCGATGAACTAGAAGACACGCCGCATTACACAACTCTGGGGTCAACCGTCACAAATTCCTCAAACGATTTCTGGAACAACCTCACCCTACCGCTCCCCATATTCTGAGGAATATGCTGCAGGATGGTGCTTTGTCATTTTGGACTTTTACAAAGCTTGTCCTCTATACCTTCTCCAATGTGATGCCTCATTGCAGTTGGCACAGCAATCTTCATACTCGTCTTTATCGCCATCCTTCCAGCTTGTGATGGGCGGTGTCCACATTTTAAGCTAAAACACCGCTCCCTTCCCACGATTTGCCATGTGTTTGATGCTTGGCAGGCAGTTCATCGAACTTTTCCTTATCTCCTCCAACCTTTCAGTGATGTTAAAAAGAAAAAGTTATGAAATGCACCTGCTGTGTTAAAAGAACTCACATACTGGGTGTAGTTTAAGCAGTTGTTTTTGGCTGGTTCAAAGCATTGTGGTGCTCTTGTTTTTTTTTTGTCAGTAAGATATGAGTTTTGTGAAACTCAGTCAGGACATGTTTATTGTTTTTCGCAAAAATGAATACTAGGAAGGTAATGGTTTCCTCAAAGTGCATCATCACTGCAAGATCATGTTCACTAATCTTAGGCTTGGTAGAATATAATACATTATCAAATAGTTATCACAAAATATCTATATTTCCGTTATAGCAAAATCAATTCATTGTTTAAGGGATAGGAGAATCTTATACTTCAGGTGAGTGCTCGACTTCAAAACTATCATGTTTGTTTGTGTTTTCTAATGCAAGTGTACATTTTTGTAAATAGTTGTCTTTGTGTTTTTGTAAAAAAAATAAAGAAATTCAATGTGACTAAATGACTGCTTACTTTTGATATATGCTTTTTAAAGCTTGTTTTCGGGAATAGTTCATTACAACGGCTCTCTTATGACATAAGTGACTAATACCACATGCTCAAGTCTCAAACTGAAGTGCTTTTCAGTAAAGCACCCAATTAAAATGAATCTTTCGAAGCATGTGTTAACTAATAGTCAACCAATCAAATGTTTTCTATGCCCAATGAGTGTAAGGACATATGAGAAAAAAGACTGTCTTAGTTCCGTTTTTTTAAAAATGATTATTATTATGTTAAAAACATCTGAAACAAGTAATTGAAAACAAAAGACAAAAGTCTACCTTCATTTAAAAGTTTCGGCTAAATGAAATAAACCATCATTTCTAGGTTTCTGTGTTATGCTCTGAACTCATCATATTTCATGTATTTCTACCATGATACTCTGGAGCACACTGATACTGCACAGTGCAAAGTCTGTATTCTGTGAAAAAACCTTTTTAACATTAGCAATAAGAGGTCAAGGAGGGAGATATTTCCTTGGCAAATTTGACACCCTTACATTTTACATCCTAAATGGCCTGGCTCTTGCACTAATTTGAGTAAAAGCATTTAAATAACAGGGTTGGTGCTTCTCTATTAGAACTCCTCGATTGTAAAACATCTACACCGGCTGAAACAGGTGACACAATTACACTATTTCTCATTTAGTGAAGACTGATTCTATGAATATTGTTTTAACCAGCTGAATGTTTACTTGCTCATCCTTTGACTTCTTTCTTTTATTGACAGCATTACATTATCTTAAAAAAGCTGTTTCTTATATCTCTGTGCTGCATGGGCTTTGTTTTTGAGGGGGGATTGAGGGGGGTGGGATTTGACCAAGCCAGGCATAAATATTTGCTTTGCATGGCCCGTGCACTTCTTGAGAAAGTTGGCTGCATTGTGCATTTTGTCTTGTATGTAAATTCAACCTCATCTTTTAACAGCTCACAAAACAATGTCAGTTGAAGATCAACCAGCTCATTGACCGCAAATTGAATTAACAGAGGATTGAAGTGTGATGCCCTTAAAATTATAATGATTAATTTAATGGATTAAGAAGAAGAGTATGTAGAAGAGTATAGTTCAAAACATTTTCAAAAAAAATATTCTGTACTCTGTTATTATGCACACAGTCAGAGCTGCATCATGCTAAAAGTTAAATAAAACAGTTGGTAAATGAAGCTTAATGATTATGAATGAGTTGTAAAATGAAGGGCGGTCTTTGATTGCTGCAATTTTTCCCCATTATAAAACACATACCAGGCAGAGTACGCAGAAGAGATTCTTTTCGTTCATTGCATGACTCTCTGCAGGTTTGTCCAGGGCTGTGCAAATGGCTGCAAATTACAAGTGGACCTGTTCTTCCACTTGGAAGATGGAAATGAAATGATAAGCAGATGATGATACTTTATCGTAAAGCATATACAAGTTTGGTCTTCTTAAAAATAAAAAATAAAAAGTCTTGAGTTGTTGCTGATATGGTTGGATGTTAAGTCAATCAAGTTGTTACTTTACTGACTTTGGTTCATTTTTCTGGATTAACGTTAGTATTTCGATTTAAGGCAAACAGACTTTGACTTAAAACAATGAAATCCACCCCTTTAGGAAATGCGAACAGGTACTTTGTTAACACTTCTTGTACACTTTCATGCAGCAGTTTTGAGGGCATGAAGTAAGTCAAAACATACTTTTTATACGGCAGTACAATGTTGTACCTTATTTTCTTCTTATGTCCGTTGATAACTACTTGTTAACTCAAGTTTGTATTCATAATAGACTGTCCTCCATCTGTTGTGGTTTAAAACGCATAACTAAATGACCTGTTGCACCTGTCGCCCTGATCAACATGGTATAAAGGAGAGCGAACCGTCCAACCTGTTTGATAAAGTGATTCACTGATCTTTAAACTCACGCAAGCTTATGTAAACGTAAGCCTAAAATGGTGACATAGTTTGTTTGTGAATGGTAGACATTTGTTCATCAACAGCTTTTTGCCGTATTGAATGGGACAGTGGATTGAGAATGAAACGTGGAGAAAGGAGTCACAAACAGGACTCAAACCTGGGCCGCCCCACTGGAGAAGTACAGTTTCCTTACATCGGGCGTGACCCTACAGCCAGGCCATGTGCACCCTTGAAATTCGGTTTATAAGAGTATTAAAGGGGTTTGAAAATGTAAGGGTTGAGATTAACGATAACGACACATACTGTATGAGAAGCAAAAAAAAACAAAAAACAATAACAATTAGTTTCACAATATATTTGCACAGTTTTATTGTAGTAATTGTGGCAAACATACATTACACTTAAATTTAGAGAAAAAGCCAGTTATTTTAGTGGGACTATGATCAAACAAATAATTCTAGCATAAACAACGTTTTCTTTTCATAAAAGACACAATGGCTTCACATGAAGGTTTGATATCTCACTCCAGTGTTTGAACATTTAACTTAAAAGTACTCTCACTGTGAATCACCCTAACAGGCTAACTCACAAGTGAATGATTTACTAATCAAACTGTGAACAGGCGGTTACTATGCTGCTGTACGTTAAACATACAACTCTACCTGAATAACTTCTATTGTGTTGTTCACGATGCCTTACTTATCATGATCATCTCATTTATGTGTTTTTCCTATCATAAAACCATGTCCTGTAGTTTGTAGTTTCTCTGTAGTTTATTTGTTTAGCATACGTTCAAAAAAAAATAAAAATGGTGCAAGGAGGGAACGAAGCCCGACGGACTTGTACAAAAGTTCCACCCCTTTCAATAATTACAAACAATTTATTTTACAAGGCTAACAAATAAATATTTGAAAAGTAAGGAGATAAAGTACTAACACAATCAATAATACAAAAAGAGAAAAAAGGCAAAGGAGACAAAGTACAAAATGGTCGTTATTAAGTTGAAGACTATGGGGAAAAGCTAATCATTATAAAACCAAGAAATAAGGGGACAAGACGCATCCTGAAAAGAAATGGAAAAAAGTGAGGGATTGTCTTAACAGGATAAAAAGAGAAGACAAAGAAAAAAAGCACAACATAACATGTAGGACAATGTAAAGGACAATAGGTAACTCATGAAAAGTGGTGCTGATGAAGCATAGCTGTTTGAGTGGGAAATAAATCTTAAAAACTCTCCTGAATAATACATCATTTTTTCAGTAAATGCTTCAGGTCAAGGATCAGGATGAATGTATATACACAGGCTGAAAAAGTGAAATGTAATACATCAAAAACTGTGCAAATGGTGATATCAGTTTCCACAGCTATCCTCCCTTCTTCCTCCTTCTTGGGCTGCAAATGCACCTTTGATATCCTCCAGATCGTTAACCTACAGTATCAGAAAAGAGAAAAAAAAAATTTATGATCAAGTACATGGAAAATGTAGTTGCTCCCTCAGAAAAGGTGTTTGTATTTACAGTTACTGAAAGAGGAAACCATACAAGTAAAACAATTGGCAGATGTGTCTAAAATACGACCTCAACTGTGGTCACGTGACGGAGAGTTAAAAGAGTGAAAGATTTTTCTGTGAGCAAACTTTGTGAGTTTTGCACTCAGAACAAAGGCATGAGCAATTGTCAAAGAAATTATAGCAACCCTCAAAACAATATGCCTTTTTGATGCTCAAAAAAGCACGGTGTAATATAAAGCACTAGTTTACATTTGACTGGAAGGAAATTAAACGTTATAGTTTTAAGATATTTCCCCAAATCGTGATTTCTTAAAACCTTTCAATTTTTGGAGTTTTACTCCCCATCAGCATGCCCCATAGATTATTTGTATTAAAAATGAGAAAGATTTCATTGTATTCATCATTAACTCATAAATGAACGATTGTTTTCGACAGTAATAACGTCCCCTCCACGACTTATTACTACTACTTACTGCTACGTTCCAGTATTTTGTCAAACCTGAAGTATTTAAGTCCTGCACAATAAAAATATCAACCTTCATTGATGTCTTCAGATGTCTGTGACTAAATTAGTTGTTCAATTGCTTTTCTGTTTGATTTTATGGCAGATTTTTATGACAAACCTTGTGTATCGGCCATGTTACTATCATTGATAAGGGTTAATATTATATTAAGGGTTGATATTAATATGGCTTCATTTGATCCAAGTGCAGCTGGAAGTGATGACGCAGGAGCAGTAATAAATTGAATTGTTCGATTATGGATCAAAGTGCATTATTGCACATCGCAAGAAAAACAAGCGACGTCATAAAAGAAATACTTGTGTAACAACCAAAGTTGATGGGAAATTTAAAATCTGGATGAGGCTGCATACAGTATACATGTATTGTAATGATAGGAGATGGTAAATGATCCTTCATGATCAAGAGAAAAGCATAGCAACAAACATTCATCTTCCATGAAACTGAAAAGAATAATACTCTTTTAGCGCACAGTTTAATGGTAAATGGACTTGAGCTTACAGTAGTCTTCTGACTACTCAAAGTGTTAAAAAAGTACCTTGGCCTCGTTGCGCCTACCCATTTACACACTGATGTGTGCAGAGGCTACGATGTAAAGAGACCATCAGTATGAACTAACTTTCACATAGATGCTGTATTAATCATTTGTAATGTTTGTAATGAAGTGTGTTTGGAGTCCATTAGTTATACATTTTATGGCTTCAAAGATACATAAATCGAACATTTTAAAATAACCTCATTGATGTCAATATTATTTGTTTAAATGTGCAAACAGGTTGACAAGGCAGCACACAGCTTCAGTCAGTTGAAAACAACGGACCAAACCAGAAATCTGTAAAAAATCTCCCTTCCCTCATGTCTGACTTTAAAACATACATTTATTCTATTCCTTCAAGTAATATTTGCACTTAATAAAACACATGAAGAGTTCTTAGAAACACTAACACAAAAAAACGTTCTGATGTTTCATCCATAAACTGACAATTTAATTGTTAATAAATGTCTGGTGGCATAGTTGCCCTTTGTGCTTTCTTCAGTAATTTTCACCAAAATGTGATCTTTATTAGAATTTAGAAGTTATTTAAATTTGTGCTGTTCATGAATGTGTATGTACAGCCAATACTATTCCTGCTGCACTTGACACGATTGGAAAAAGTGTTTAAATATATCTATTGGAAAGTAGGATTTACATTCAGACATCAGCATCTAATATATGAAACTGGTTATCAGTTTAGTTAGGTAAGGGTGTGGTAGATGCCTTAGCCACAATGCTCAACTGTTGGTCCTTCCCCACTACAAAGATGAGATGGCAGTAAAAACACCTTAAAAGCAGAAGACACAAATAATGTGACATGAGGAATGAGAAAGTGAGTAAGTGAGTGGTAGAGTGAGTAAATGAAATATTGTGTGTGTTTGTGTGTGTGGTTGTGTGCGTGTGTGGGTGTGAGTGCCTGTGTGCGTGTGTGTGTGTGTGTGTGTGTGTGTGTGAGTGTACATGAAGGGGAAGCAAAGAAATATATATTTCTCCGGTGCTTTCCTTCTGGTGACATTTCATTGCTTTTTTACTTAGTTGTGCAATGGCAGAGATGAAAAAACACAGTAACTTCCTCTGAACCTTCACACTTATGTTCATACCACAAGAACCAACAGAGAAAAAAAATCAATCAGGGCTGGTAATTCCCTACGTTTTTTAATATTGTGACCCTGAATAATATCACTCAAAATGACGAATGATGAAGGTTGAACATTTCACAATGTTATTAAAGACATTTTATTTTTAATACCAAGTATTTCTATTTTCAATCATGGTCTTCACACAAAGTGTGCACAACATGCAAAAAAATTAAATCTATGTTTGTTAGGTGCATGTCTTCCCTTTTGAACTTCCACTACATCACAGTCTGGAATTAACTATACCAGACTTGGGTGTCAAAGTTTTGAATGTTTTACATGCATACTACACGTGTACACTGCAGGTCTACATGCCACAAAGCATGGGAACTTAAGTGTTGAATCAGCTTGCAATTTTGAGCCAATTGTCTTTATTTAAGTGTTTTAGGGTACAGCCTACAGACAAAAAGCCAGATTAAGCCCAAAAAGGGTGTGGATTTCCTTGTTTTGTGAAAACAATAGATGAATGTTGGCAGCCTTGTTGTTCTGTTTGCACATAAGATTGAGTGGGAAGTAGATCCATGGTGTGTTCCTGAGTCTGGCATATCTATATCAAAACTTAAAAAAACTTTTGGGGTCACCGGTGGCGCAGCGGCAGTGCGCGCGACCCCATGTATTGAGGCTCAGTCCTCGCGCGCGGGCGGCCCGGGTTCGCGTCCGGCCTGTGGCCCATCTCCCGCATGTCTCTCCCCACTCTCTCTCCCCCTTTCCGACTCTATCCACTGTCCTCCCTCTACAATAAAGGCCAAAAATAAATCTTTAAAAAAAAAAAAAAACTTTTTAGAGGTTTAATTAGTGCAATTATACCAAGTTCATAGATGCAATATAAAAAAAACTGTACAAAAGTGTGATTTGTGATCAAGAACTGCAATAAGAAGCATCCTGCGGATATTTGTAGATTAGACTTTTAACACTGTAATGTGACTTATTATATATAGTGTAGGATACTTTAGAGTTAGAGTTAGGGCGTGCGGGGGGGTTGGGGCGGGCCCGACGCCCCGGTCGCCCACGCGAGGACTGTGGACTGCACGGGGTGCCACTGCGCCACCGGTGCCCCCAAGAATAATCATTTATTATATGTTTTTTATTGAACACACAGGAATTATTTCATGTTTACCTTATTTTACTTTTTTTTAATTTTTTTTAACATTTTTCAAAAATGTTGAACCTTTTTAAAACATTTTTAATAATAATAACTAATTTACATTCACATGTGTGTGTGCTTGTGTGTGTCATCTCTATTTGCAGAGTCATAATCCTTCACTGCATGCAATTGTAACAAACTATCCTTTTCTGGCTGTGATCATTGCACGCACATTGCATTTGCCACATCTTTTGCTAAATTTATGACTGAGGCAGATCTGACACCTATTTTTCTGTGGTTGGCCTTGTCTGCCTCGCTTTCTTGCTGGGTTGTAGCTTTTGTCACCCCACACCTTATCATTGTCTCAATGATTGAGGTTTGCGTTCCAGGCTACTCTTCATGTACAGTGTCAATTAGGCTAATACATTATTCCATGATAACACATAGGCTACCCCCCCCCCCCCCCCCAACACACACAAACACACACACAGTAAATACAATAATGCTATCTAGCATAGTTTGCTAACGAATGTTAGCTAACTATAAATTAGGCTGACACAGATAATGACACATACTCTTACTCATACACACACACACACACAAACATGAATGTGCAAGTATGTTGTTGAAATTGAATCATTGTTGAAAGATGAAGATAATACATAATACATACGTAATGTGTGTGGTCAAAAATAAATGGACTCCTCACAGCCACATTTAATAAGAATCAACGGTCCTCATGAAATTCCATAAGAAATGCATGCGGGTCATTTTTGACCCTCTTATGAAAGTTTGCGTAGCAATACAAAAACATGTTTTATTTTTTTTAATTGTTTAAAAGGTAAATTCAAATTTTTAATGACATCATATCAAAAACATATATAAGACATTGCCAGAAAACAACGTCATTTTTGACCCACTTATGCTAAGTGGGTCAAAAAGGGGTTAAACACTTTCCCCAAAAAAACTAATCCCCAGCCTTCCCCTTATTGATCGTTTTTGGTTTTGTTTATTGGTTGTGGTTTGTTTTTTTTATTGTCAAAGTGTCTTTGAGTATTTATAAAAGTGCACTTAAGTCAAGTAATGTAACAAAACAAACAAATGTATTATTATCACTATTATTATTGTTGTTATTATTATTATTATCATTATTATAATCATTCAGCTTATTATCCCTACTTGTGGCTCAACAACTTTTCGAGTCAGGTAACAGATATGTCTGCCCAACACGTTCTGCTGTACTGCGCTCATTTCATTACTAATGAAAAACATTCTTTGAGCAATTCACAATACAATACTGTCTGTGCAACACAATCACCAGCTTGATTACTTTAATTAGTGCTTGACGTAGATGACGATCTAAGGAGCGTAAACAAGCATGCCAGACAATGAACCATGGGTATGGAAATGTCAGCTGATTCACACAAACGGTACATACCAAAATGCAAAGGCAGAAAACGTGCCTAAATAGAATTATAGTGTCACACACAGCGTTAATGCTCCACAAAAGTGGTTATGGTTAACCTTAAAATGCAAATACTTCACTTCGCTTATCAAGCCAGCAAAGGTGTGGACGATGCCAAGCTTTTCATTTTAGACAGTGTGTATAAGCACCCTGAAAAAACAAAATCTCATGCAAGACTTTTATTTGCTGAGCTCTCTTCAGTGTTTAAATGCAGCCTCAAATCTTAATTGAGAGACTATCCTCTCATTTTAAATTGCCCGGTCAGTTTTTAATGTTGCTTTTAAACTTCTTAACATACAGAGTTCAGGAGGTGTTCGAGAATAGTCACATGTCAAAGACAATAATGTCAAACACTGGTTCCCCTCAGGGCTGTGTCCTTTCCCCCCACATTTTGTCATGTACACAGAAAGCTGCAGGTTGAACCAGCAATTGAAGCATTTAAAAGGTTTGTAAAACTTTTGCCAGAAGAAGAGAATGCCTGGCTAGCTGGTACACTATAGAAGAATTACTGGAAAAACTGCTTTTGAGCTTGGATAAGCGGATTTAAATGTTTTACTCCTTCTTCCTGCTTTTACTTTAGAGCTTGTCCTATATTGTAAAGAGAAGTGATAAAAAAATGGCCCTCTTCTTGATCCATGTCTAAGTCTATTTAAGTAAATGGAATATATGCTGGATTTATATTCCAAACCGGTTGTTTTAGTCTTGTGGAATTGTCCTTCTACTTTTGTAGTGATATTAAAGAATCAGGGAAACTGTCACCACTTAAGACTTGTCCTGCACGATCTACCAAACCCCCTATGTCTGTGAGGAACATGTGTAAGGGATTGAACAGAACATGTCAGACCCTTGTTGTCTTGATGTATTCCACAGTTTGTGTGTAAAAGGGTCTTTATTTGCAGGCCTCAGCAGTAGGTTCATTCTGGAGAAGAACAGGCAAACGTTGGACTAAAGTTGTCAACCCATTGTCACCCTGAGTCAGCTGAAAACAATGACAGGAAGGAGAATGTAGTAGTCCGCCAAAAGGAGAGCTAATCTCAGACAACCATGTTATTAACCCAACCCTCATCCCTATAAATGGTCATTTTTATAAAATGGATAAGTACTCTAACTAGAGTAATTACTACAAAACAGGCCAATCATTTAGTCACTAACTAGATCCAGTTTTAACACGATACATGTATTGATACCAAAAATGATGACATACAGCAACAGTAGCCGACCTCAGTCTAGTATTTGGCTGCATGTCAGGGCTTTAATGTTAAGCTGAGAAAAAGTGAATAATAGACTTTGATTGACATTGATTAACTCTAGATGTATGTGGTTACGTGACACACAGAGAAAAGGAGGGTGTGTGTGTGTGTGTGTGTGTGTGTGTGTGTGTGTGTGTGTGTGTGTGTGTGTGTGTGTGTGTGTGTGTGCGTGCGTGCGTGTGTGTGTGTAGGAGGGAGTAAAGGTACAGGTAATAATAGTCTGCTGGTTTATGGGAAATGCCAAAGCTTTCCTCAGAAGTTACAAACTGAAAAGGCAGCTTGGGGACACAAAACAGAAAAGGAAAAGAGGAAAAAAAAACAAAAACAAAGCAAAGTTACAAGCACTTCATTTAAAAAAAACAAAAAAAAAAACAGATCATGAGATGTAATGTGTGAAGTACGAACTTCACACATTACTTGACTTATTTGCATGTTACCCAGTTTCTGTTGTTTCTAAACGCAATGATAATACTGACTTCCTTTGTGCAGGAATAGCGTTTATGCATAAATGTGACAGAGAAAACATTCTGATGAGTGGAACAAAAAGTCCACACAAAGAGAAAATTGTCTTGCTGTATTCCTATAACTGAGGTTAATGTTAATAAATAACGCATAATATAGCAGCAGCAACTAATAATAGGTGCAGGGTCTAGATAAATTGACCTGAGATTTCTCGTTTTTTGTAAAGTGTGGTAATGATGTTTCCTCTTATTCTTGATCAGAATATATTGTTGTTGGAAACACACAGATTGACAGAGACCTTGATCAGCCAAACTGTCATGTTGAATACACATATCCTGTTTGGCTCTGATACATCTGTAAACAGGAGTTGCCTGTCTGAGGTAGAGGGAGAGGAGGAGCAAGAGGTCAGGTGACTTTCTGGAAAGACCAAAGCCATCTGTCTGGTTACCCTCACTGTTACACAAGTTTGCATACTGGTTTTTTTTGTTGTTGTTTTTTCAGCATGTGAGCTTCCTGAAAAATCCATGTGTGCATGTATGTTTATATGTTAGTGTGTATGTTTGTGTGTGTGTGACCTCATAGACAGAAAAGGACAACACAAAATAGAAGTCCGAGAGTTTGCTTAAGTCAGCTGATTTACTGGAAAGCCAAGAAGCCTCTCTCTGTTACACACCCACACACAAACCTACGCCCACTCACATAAAGAAGCTGGAGTTTCTGCACTGGCGGGATGGCATGATGCCCATAACAACACCGTGCATGGCAACACAAGCGGGTCAAACAAGGCAACAGATTAATTATAGTCAGGCACTAATCACATCATAGGAATTATTCATTGTTCATATATCATGACTCTTGCTAAGGGTAAGAAATACAAGCTACAATCTCTATAAAGTGGAAAAAATACAGTTCGAAGTTCTGTCAAAAACACAACTTAACTAGAGTTAGGGGAAGATGATATATGCTTAACAGTGATTTCCTGCTAAATTAGGAGAACAACCTTAATTTTTGTCCTTGTTGGAATCAAACGTTATATACAGTTTGAGGCCTGTGTTGTGTTGTTTTTTTTGTTGTTGCTTTCTTTGTGTGGTATACTGGGTAGTTTGGCACTGGGTGTTGTGTATATCTGGAGAGGATTGAGAAGAGAATTGGGCAGACACGCGGAAGCTGGATTTGATCTTTTTCAAATTTAAACAAAAAACCACACAGAACAAATAGAAAATGAATGGAGGACATCATTACCTTTTGTTTGTTTACAGCAGATTTTTGGAAAACCACCAAAAATAAACGTTATTCATCCTCCTAGATAATGAGATTTTAAAAAATCCTGTGTTCAATCTGCTCGCCTCTTGTTTGATTTTGATTACCTTACGACAAATCGCCTTTCCAGACCCTGCTTCTTTTATGTTTGCATTAAAAGCTTTGGAGCCAATTGTAGATCTAAATAAGTTGGAAATATAAAGGGTCTAATGGAGGCAGGGAACATAAAGTATGGGTTTAGTAAGCTTGTGTGTTGTTAATCATCACCTATGATAAACCAGTCATGATGTAATGTACAGTGATTAGTCCAGACTGAAATGTAGTTTTATTGTGGGTCTAATACATGTGCCAACACAGTGACTGACACCTAAAACACACATGTAATTACTGACAACAGTACCTTAAAAAATTTGCCAAAATATAAAAGAAATAGACTAGTAGTAGTTCTGAAGTTATTCTCACAGGGACTTTCATTTCTGCAATAAGTTAACAAAAAAATAAGATACTGTAAACCATAACCTCAATACAATGTATGTATGATCAAGTATGATAGTGTTATGTTACCAGCTGAAAATGTTGGCCTCCCATCAGGCACAAATCACATCATCCGTACATGTAACACACAGGCAGACATTTTCTCTCCAAGGACATCACTGGAGAATGTTAGGAATGCATGTTGATCTCTAATCTACCAACATTTCCAGTGAATCTGGATAACTCAAACAACCTCACTTGTCTTTATGAATCACATAAACCTCACTACAGATGAGAGGAGGTGAAATATAAATGATCTCGTCTGAGGAGATTATTGAGGCCTGGATCTGCTGTTGATGTTTAGGCTAACAGCGGAAACAACAAACACGGGAAATTCTGGGTGGACATGAACTATTTCCGAATCCATCTCCCCTTGTGTACTCCTATAACACAACACAATTCCTCACCTGAACTCGATAAACACACACGATATGTCTTAATGTGTGTAGGAATACATCCACAGCGGTTATGAGACAGGAAACATAAACTACATGTAAAACTTCCCAGTGAAGCCCTCCACTTCTTTACTGCCGCTGGTGTTTGAGGTGTACAGTATCTGTGTTTGTGTGACTTTACATGTCATTTTCAACATTAAACTACAGTAAGTTCCAGAGATAAACAGGAGCCTGTGTGCCAGACCCCATTTACCTGAAATCCATTTCAATATAAATGCCTTCAGCTGCTTTTTCATCTGCTGTGGGTGTGGCCACATGTGACAGTGGTTGGTGCTTAGAGTTACAAAGGCATATCAACAACAGGAAGAAAATGAGAAGAGATGAAGCTAAACATACAGCCTGCAAGACCTGTTAAAAACACACCTGTTAAAACAACAAAAATCTGTTCCGCATGCAATCATATTTATGATGGTTTTATAGTAGCTGTTAATGTCAATCACACTTGCTGACTGTGTTGCTAAAGTATGTTTTAATGTCTTTAATTACATACTTTTCTGCTTTATTGTATTAGTTTGCCTGGGCCATGTATATAGTGAACATACTTCTTTTTTTTTGTTTTTACAAAAACATAATTTTAATCAATTTAATGTAATTTAATGTAACTTAATGTGGTTATAATGCACTTGTTGTTATAAGGCACATGCTGAAAACCTCCCTCATGTAGTAAGTGGGTTCATGCAGTGTTAAGTTACAAAGCAGGGTGTCAAACCTATTTGTTTTATCCATGTCCTGCTGTTAAATAATCCCTAACTGTGCAATCTTCAGATAAGAGAAATAAAACTGCCACAAAACATGATGCAATAAAAAGACAACTCATGAGCCAGATCCTATCTACCTCTCTGCGATTTCTTTTCAATCACGTGACTTGTAAGAAGGGCACTGAGGTGCAGCTTCACCGTTTCACCAGTAGGTGGAGTTGCAGAGAGGAGTCAGTTCTATGGGAGACGCTAGGCATTTCTAAGAAACCAACCTGCAGCAGGGAAATCCAAATCTGGCATGTGACCTTATTCAAATCTCCCTGCATTAACATCACACAGAGAGCTGTACTGGAGTGCTCGCCAGCTCAGGAGCCACTTTGACAGTTGATTTTCACTGTTTTTTCTGATTAAGGTTTATTTAGATTTAAGCCATTTTTTCAAAGGAATGCAGGCAGAGAAGCAAGGAGGAGACAGATGGTAGTTTTCTTCCTGTTCGTCATACACAGATTCAAATTATTGCAAATGATTCACTGTTTTTGTTTTAGAATCCTGATTGTGCCAGATTGGTGCAGTAACTGCACCTCAACAGTAAGAAAGTGCTACTAGGTGGCAGGAAAGTAAATGTTACACAAATTCAAATGTTATTTGTTCGGCTAGTGGTATACTTTTTCCACAATTTCCCAGTTGTGAACAATAAAGTAAATCAATCAACACATCACTGGTTTGTCTCAGTAATTCAAAGGAAAAAGAACAGTGTCAGACGTTTAACCTATACAGACATTTTATTAATCAGGAAGCAATCATCAACTGATCTCGGTGACTTTTAGAGCCTACTTGCTGTAGATAATGAATAAAGGTCCATAACTAGGTCCATAAGTCTGAGTTTAGGTACTCACCACGTACTAAAAACTTGTTATGGGACAACTGCTGACAGAACATGATCTACAAATACAACATGATCTATAAATACAGCCCTTAAAAAAGAAAGTCAGAAATTCAATAATTATTATTAAAATCTGTTTTCTGTTTTAAAACAGTTAAATAAATTACATCCACGACATTTCTTTGTCTCCTTCAAACTGAGCTAAGAAAACAACTCTTGCTGGTAATGGCTTTAAAAGTAAAGAGAATGTTTGTCTGGCTGTTTTTATCTGGTTCAGTATCTGATAACTGATAATAACATCAAAACAGATTCCATGGGAACGAGACAAAGGCATATCTGAGGCTCAGGCATTTGTATGCAGTGACACAAACACACACATGCAAACTAGATCTAGTGTTAAGTCAATGGTATGGGTAAGTCACTTTACTTTTTGCTATTAGGGATAAAATATTGTTTGGCTGCACAACGTTTTGTGTCTGGCTGTTGTGTAAAAGAAGAATTAAAGTAGCTCAAGTATTGACCCTTTTTAAGGGATTCTCTCTGAACAGGTGTGCAGGGGGATTTCCTTTCACATGCACTTGTGCAAATTAACCAAAAACATTTAATCAGGTCAGCAGCCAGGTTTAGTTTCAATGTGAGTAAACAGGGCAAATACCAAGTGAGTCATGAACAGTAACACCATATACACACTTCCCTTTTCTTAAATTAACTGACAGTACATACACTCAACACGTTAATGATGGCTTTGCTGCCATCTAGTGGTTGTTCGTGAAATAGTGTTTAAATCATAGACCAATGGCGACATCTGGCGGATACTTATGATATAAAATATTTTGCGAGCTCACAGCCTGTCGATGGGAAAGGGGGTAAATGCAGTTTAGTGCGTTTGTCCAAAAAAGTGTGGAAAAAATAGATTGGATTTTTTTTTTTTACACTGTATCCCTTTGAAGTGTATGCTTAAGTTAATAAGCTGTGTGTGATTTTATTTTAAACATCACAAGCACAGAAAAATACATGCAATGCTAAACATTAAACATATATTTCTGTTCTACCCCCACAACGGTGAAGCCCATTACATACCAAAATGTAATAAAGATTGCAAAACAGAACATTAAAAAGGGTCAAAATCAGTGGCTATATTTCCAATATAAGTATGGGCCTACTTTGATTGAAAACATTTAGAAAATAACATGCACAGCTTTTAATACTTCTTAAAGGATTTGGATTGTTTTTTTCAGCCACCTTCTATATTCCATATTTTCTCAGGTATTGGCTATAACAATGCAGTTGTTGATACAACCTATTTTAGATTTTTTGTTTCTATTAGTGATGCAAGTAGTGCAGTTAGACCTTGTGAGAGCTTCATCACCAGCGGCAAATGCATTTGTTCGTTTTATTTCTTCACACAAAAATTGCATTAGATATTAGTTGTCAAATAATTACAGTATAAAATACATCACACTTTAGTTGGTTTCTTGGTTGCTGTTGTTCAGTTGTATTCGTGTGAAAAACACAGCATCACTTAAGTAAATGAAACTGTTGTTCAGAAAGTTGTAGGCCTATCTCACTTCTCTGGTGTACAAATATTAGACCATAATACTAGTGTTGCCTTTTTTTTTCTTAACAAATTAATATTTTGGATACAGTTTATGTAGGCATTGTAGACATGTTCTTATTGACAAATCGGAGAGCCGCCATTAAAAAAAAGGTGTAAACATTTTAAAATTTGACTGAGGAGTCAAACGCGTGTACCTGTTTCTTTTCAACAACGAACACTTCTTTAACTATAAAGAATTTAAGCGTTGGGGAAGTTTTAATGAAATAGACAACTGCTGTTCAGTGTCTGTTGTTTTGTTTGAATATGTGCCATTAAAACAAATCGCGCAAACCCATCTGAATATTTCAAAGTATGCCTATGCAAACAAAAAAAGGATTGAAGAGGCTCATATAGGGCAGGCTACAAGACTAAATAGAAGGAAAAAAACAAACAAGAAAAAGGATAATGGTGACCTGACATGCTTTTACCATCTCCTACTAACCGTGTCTTCATGATGTATTCATATTTAAGAGTCTAGTTGAATTCATTAGCCAGTTGAAGTGAAATCTTACCTTACATAAGGTTGCCATCTTCCATCAAGATTTTGTCTGGAAAAAAAATAAATCCATCCACTTATGTGGTAGCCTATTCTCTCGATAAAATGAACAAAGAACTAAACGGTTTTTAGCGAGCCGAAGCAGTGTGAATACTTTCACTTTTGCTTCAGTCAACCCTTCAGGCGAAATCAGCAACGTCTGCTCCAGCAGAATTTCCCACTTACTACATCTGAAATTGAGCAGACTAAAAGCAGCTGCTCACTTCACAGCTTGAACCGAGTCAACTAAAACATGTCTAATATGATGCCTAGAAGGGTATGGCTTAGAAATAATGAAAGTCCGACACGGAGTTTCTTGATCTTTCAAGTTTCTTGGGTGACAAGAAGAGAAAGTAAAATGTCTCAGTGAGCTTTAAAAAAACAAAAAAACAAAAAAACAAGTGACATACAGGTGTGGCCCTTTGAAGAAGGCCTATAAGCCGGAAAATGACAAGGTTCCATTTCCATGAGCCTCTAAAATGTTTTATCTTTTTATTTTCGCTCTTGAAATTTCATTATAATGTCAGAAAAATGCAAAGATGAATGTGAAAGCATCTCTCAGCCATTTATTTTTGACCTGCCTAAACCTTGATAACCTCTGCTGGCTTTGTTTGTAGTTCCTAGATCATATGCATGTTTGTTAACTGAGAACAGTTGAAGCTATTTTTATTATCCAGGAGCTTTTAACATTATGAGGTGTTGTGCCTTTAACTCTAT
This sequence comes from Symphodus melops, assembly GCF_947650265.1. Classification (NCBI taxonomy): domain Eukaryota; kingdom Metazoa; phylum Chordata; class Actinopteri; order Labriformes; family Labridae; genus Symphodus; species Symphodus melops. The sequence goes on from NC_136701.1 coordinate 18,193,623, forward strand.
ATCAGCCTATCTTTATACTAGTTATAACTTAATTGTAGATTCAGTGCATCTATAAACACAACAGGACTAAAGCAAACTGCACCTCCTCCTTATTTAATTTATTTTTCCAGAATTTGTCTCCCTTTTTCTTTAATTGCAGGCTGCAAAAAGAATTTAAAATGCACGACTTCACACATTGACGCTATGGGAAGTTTATCATTACATCAGTATTGCTTTAGTGGCATTATGTCTCATCAGTAGGATATTTATTAAACATGATTTGGTCTTCTTCTGTTCTGTAAGTGAGACTTTTCCAATTGACCTCTATTAAAACCTATATAAAAGCTTTGCTTGTATGCGGGAATTATTTGGTTTTTGCTTTGATCTTTTTTATTATGTTTCCTGTCTGTATTTCTAGAATAGCTCTCTTAAAGGAGTGATGAGCCCATACAACTGTTTGACATGGTTAACAACATATGCATACTATATATATATATATATATATATATATAAAATAACACTGTTATCAATTTGATGCAGCTCAATTATATAAGGAGTGTTGGATACTGCTTCAGCTTCTGTCAGAGGAGTACCTCCTTCTTTAGCAGCAACTGGACGACCTCTAAATTACTGTCAATGGTTGAGTGACCTGTGTGGGGTACTGGACATATTCATGGTAAAACTCTCAGTCCAGGTTTAAATTATAAACCGCAGTATTCAAGCTAAAAATGCTGAGCTGAATGTCCCATCTTTAACTGTGAGGGTTAATAATATATCAAACCAAAGTAAACAGATGTCTTCTTTGAATCATAAAATAAGTCCTTCAGTACACATTATGAACACAGATAACACATTAAAGCTTAGATAACTTTCCATGTGATTTAAACTATGAACAATGTTAAAACAAGTTTGTACCATGAATAACAATAATACAAACATGTTTCAAAGTACTCTTTAAGTTTTCAAGAATGAGTTACCACAACTTTATCAAGCAACTTTTTGGCTTGTACTTTCAATGCACAACGATATCTGTTTTTTTTTTTGTTTCTTCTAACTGAACATTTTCCGTTCATAAATTGTTTATTCAAGTGAAGAGCATGAATTTGAGATAAGTTTAGAGGGTTTCCTGTTTTATAGAAAAGGCAGTCTGACAGACAAGTATTTTTTTGTGACAAAACAAAGTTACAGTTTCACAGTCGGAAGTCAATTGATAAACAGAAAAAGGTCAAACCAAGGAATTTCCAAAAAAAAAACAAGTCTCTATTATGGTTATAAAGTACAATAAATCCTCCAATGCATGATGTCTTAATTGAACAGATGATTCATACTCTCTACTGTAGTGGCAAACAGGGGATTAATGGTTGAATGACTTGGAAAAAATGAACGCATCACGAGCAGAGGTAATAGAGAATAAATCATGACAACATTTTGGACCCGCCCCCCACTACAACTTTGATTCCTTAGTGTGATAATCAGCGGTGCTCTCTCCCTTTTCAGCTTCTTCTTCTTCCTTCTTTCCTCGTCTCCTGTTTGAATGTTAAAAGGATATTTAGTGACACAGTAACAGCAGCTGCATCACAGATCAGAGATTAACTACAATAAGAACAGGGGTAAGAAGAGTTGACCATTAAACATTAATAATTGTTCATGCTGCACTTTTATAAGACGGTCCCTAAGGGCCTTCAAGATTTGCAACAATACATCAAAATCACAAAGTGAGCAACTGTAGTTTCTTAATCTGTCCTTTGTTAAAATGAAAGCAAACCCTTTCAATCATTTGAAAATATTATGTCTCTGCACTGACATAACTTTTTTGTCTGTACACAGAGAAGGCAGACTTCAACTTAAAAGATAACAGTTTGATCCCCAGCTCCATCCCCATCAGCATTTTTTTTTTTTTTTACTTTGCTGTGAAATAAAAATAATCTGCACAGTTAGAGAAACATTGTTGCCTGTGAATATACAACATAGTGTGTGAACTCACCTGAATATCTGCTGCATCTGTGATAAGGTCTCTGGTAAAGGTTTGTTAAAGGTCTCTGGAAGAAGGAGCGCTAAGACAGCACCAACAACTGCAACGCTTCCCATCAATATGTACGGGAGTGACCTGTAGTATTGACCTGCAAAAAGAATTTTGTTGTATCTAAGAATCTGCAGAATGTTTTTCTCAGTCTTTTCATTGAAATGACAACTTATTTTCTATGAAAACATTTGCACATGAATTAATTCATTTATTTCTCTGTCGATTTAAGAAATTTAGATATTATTGCAGTGATTATGAAAACTCCAATAAGTCTAACAATAAATCCATACCCAGATAAATGATGAAGGGGGAGATGATTGTTCCAACGCGAGCTGCCATTGAACAACATCCCATTGCTGTATTTCTGATAAAAGTGGGGAAGTGCTCTGATGTGACAGCATATACAATACAAAATGCAGCGGTCATGCCAAATTTCCCCAACATCTCAAGAGACACGGATACAGCAGGAAGACCTGAGGAAACCATCAGAAACAGCACACACTGAGTGAGACAAATACCCCAAAGTTCACTGAAGGAACATATATCATATATACGTATATAAATAAGAAAAGACTAAAATATAAAACTGTTTTGAGAGTAGGCAACATTTATTCTTAAACTGAACATTTTAAATATATCACAATCTACTGGATGGATCAACATAACATTTGGAACAAATATTCACCTCATTGACAAAATCAGCCACGATGTCAAATTTCAATAATCAACTAAAATGCTAAATGCTAAAAATATCAGAAAAGACAAACGTTTTTATTCTATTTGATTTAAAGAGTTTGAGACTTACCAATGGGGATGAGATTTACACAGAGGATCATCACACCTCCAAGCAACAGTGTTGAAGACTGACAGAAGCGTCTGGGGCAAAACTTGAGCAACAGAAGAGCAAAAATATAAGCTGGCACTTCAGTCGCAGCAGAGATGAAGCAGTTTAAATAAGGGCTGCCGTGCAGGTTTGATGTATTGAGGGCTAAAGCGTAGTAAGTGATGGTGATGATGAACCTGGAGAAACATTCAGAACAAGACATGATATACAAACAAGATAGAAAAAATAGACACAAAACAGAGATTTTATTCAATTTGATGATGTGATGGATTGAGGTGTAAGGAAACTGTAGACCTACCACAGAAGTGAACACAGCAACGTCACAGAAAATATATTGCAGTTGCTTATAACTGAAAAGTTGTTTGTCTTGCTTTTCATAGCCAGTACTTCATCGATCTGTAAAAAAACAAGAATTGTTAAAACAATTCAGCCTGAAAAGTCACATTCTAGTATAGTTTAAATTTGACGGTTGAGCTGCTGAAACACTCGTATATGATGGAAGGACTATTGACAATAATATTTGTATGATTGATGTTACTGGTTTCAGATTGATAAACGTAATGGGTTTATTGAGGCAATGTCACCCAGGAGCTGTGATGCGTTCAATTGGACTAGGCTGCAAGATATAATCACAAAAATATATTATTACTAACAGCACAACCTTTAACTTTCGTGTATTTACACCCAGAACTACTGCTTTTTATTGTGCGCATTTGTTTGTATAAAACAGGGGACTATTAACAGTTGCATTCGGGGACTATGTTATTGATTGATTGTCATTGTCCAATCACGTTACTTGCTCAGAATTAAGTGTTGTGTGCAGCAAATTTTGCTCAACATCAAACTTACATTTTAACTGCAACACGAACGTAGTGTAACGTAATGTAGAGGTATAATTGGGGGACAAAGCAATCCTTCTCTGTGCCGCCTTACTAAGTAGTAACAGAGGCATTACAGGGTCAAGACAGGATCAGTGGTGCTAGAATAGTAGTTCTGAGGTGGAAATGGTACATTTTGTTGCTTTAAGTTGTCCTTAAGCTTGCTTTCCTCTTCTAGAGGTACTTGACAATCCCAGTTTCTTACCTAAGTATAAACAACTTGATTTAGCTCTATATTTGAATAGACCTCTGACCTTTGCACCTGCGCTCTGAGCTGAGTGGCACATGTGGTTAATCTGTATGAGGTTAATCCCACAATTTCCCAGTTTGGAATCAATAGAAATCTATCTATTTTATTGCAAAAAATTAGCTGATACCTCAGCTGCTGTAAAGATGGTCTGTGGGGCCTCTATGTTATTTCTCTTGGCAGCGTCCCTCAGTATTGCCTCAGCCTCTTTCACTCTTCCCTGATAAAAGAGCCAGCGAGGAGACTCTGGGACAATCCTGGACATTAAAAACACACAATAACAAAAAACACTCTCAGAAAAATATGTTGTTAGATAATAGCTTGTGCACCTTCCTATTAACCTAAAAGCTTGCTTGGGGTGTAAGTGAGTATTTGAGGTGGTTTGGTTCACCCAAACCATGATGTCAATTTCAACAACCAGTTCAGACAACTACTGAGCTACAGTAACAAATTTTGCTGTGTAAAAAAAAAGTATATACAGGATTGAAATATTCTTACCACCAAAGAGGGAGATACAACAGGCCAGAGGCAGCCATGGGAATCAGCAGCAATCGCCAATCACGGAGGAAGTAAGCTGCAGCTGGGCTTACCATATAGCCCAAAGCAGAGCCCATAAAAACCCCAAGAGAGCAGAAGAACACTCTGGCTTTTGGGCTAAGAATTTCTGTACCTGGATGAGTAACAAATGAAAAAATATAAATAAAACTGAAATTCAAGTTTCTTCCCACAGAACCTCATTTAAAAAAAAACATTGAAAATATGATGAAAAAAAACTAAAACTGAAATTCAAGTTTACTCCTGGGGAACATGATTACAGAAAGTACCTCTGAGAATAAAACGTTTATAATTGAATGAATTGATTTTAGCCCCTTTTCCAAAAATGACGTCCTATTCTAAAATATGAATTGTTGCTTTATTGGCACTGATGTGGTCTTAAAACCTTAATTTAAACAATAGACTTATCTAAAAATTTGCATTACACACATTTTTTTATTTAAACTTTCCTACTTATACTTTTTCTCAGTTTTACCTTTCAGCTCAAAGAGGTAATCATGAATTGCATAGATAATAGGAGGTATCAAAAAAATACGGAATGCTTTATATCTTCACTGGAAAACATACCCAGTACAAATGCAACAATATAGTTGGAGTATCCTCCCCCACCAACGAAGAAGAAAATAAGAGTGAAGATCTCCCAGCTTGGTGAGAATATTTGCGCTGTTATTGAAAGAGTCTGTATAGCCATCATGAGAAAGAGTGTGGGTCTCCTTCCAAACCTGTGAAAGAAAGACATTACATGATTTTCTTTTATTTCCCTCAGAACCCAAACGGACTCTTAAATGTTTCAGAGATTGCCGTGTGCAGTACCAACCTGTCAGACATCTGGCCTGACAAAAATGCTCCCACTAGTACACCAACATAATGGATAGAGGTAGCCAGTGGAACTTTGTAGTTATTGTCACACACCAAGTCCCACTGCAAATGGAGACACAATATTTAGATATCAGTATACAACAGTAGCAATATGGAACATTTTATTAAAAGCAGCAGCAGTTCGTGCATCAACTGCTCAACAAATCTCACATGGAAATATTGAGGCATATGTTGGGAAATCTATGAAATAAGGGATGTTTGAATCGTATCTAATTAGCCTACTTTAAAAAATTGAATGAGTTTGAGAAGACCTTTTCGATAATCTTACTACTATCTCCTTGACTCTCCTCTGTGTTTTAATTGGAATAGTTTGATCTAATTGTAGTTTACTATTTCTCATTTATAACGTTGAAATTTTGTGAAACTTCTCTCTGTGCTCATCCTGTTAGATCTTAGTGCCGCAATTGACACGACTGACCATCACATCCTTTTACAGAGATGAGAACAATAAATTTGAATTACATGGACTACTTCACAATTTTCTATATTGTATTTTCACAATCCAATTGCAATTTATAAAACTTGTAAATGGAAGTAAATTGATGACTCACCTCTGTGACAATGGTTGACTGGTAGATTTCTTTGCTGTAAGTCCAACCATCCAGACAACTCTCTAAAGGAATAGTACTCACATTTACATCCACATTTGGGATGATACCTTTTTGAGAGTAGTTACTGACAATATCCAAGTTGAGCCTTGAGCAGGAGCTTCGCTTTTTAATGCCATTGACAGTCTCCAAAGGGATCGTCACATTTCTCCACATGTCATTGATATTGTTGTTTTCAGGGATAAAGCACTCGTGAGGAGGAGTGTCACCTCCAAATAATATATAGATTGCAACAAATCCATTTGGGAGGATGCTGATGGCCAGCGCTAAAAAAATTCTTTGTTGAAAGGGTCCCCAAGACCCAAGGAATGATGTGATACTGTCATAGTCCCTGATCTTTAAGCTGTCCATTATCTTGCCAAAACCCTTGATATTAAAACAAGTTAAGAAAGGAAAAACATATCTACAAGGATCAAGAGTACATTTTGACGACTGCTCTGTGAATCAGGAGGTTCCCAAAGTGCTCTCTCTAAAAGATTTATCTTGGAGGTTACATAGTTACGTCAAATAACTTTACACCTCTCCAGTTATGCATTAAGTAGTAAGGATGTTGGGGTAATGAAAGGAACTGAGCAAAATTGTTCTTGGAAGTCTTGGGCATTGAGTAAATCATTCTCCAAAAGTGGTAAACCAGTAATTTGTCCAGACTGATTGTTTGCAGATAAAACAATAATGACATGATGACACAAGACCATTTTTGTTCACCAAGGTCTGAAGGATGTCCAAAGTCCTACTGGACCGCTGCCCACGAGGGTTTTTATTCCGTTCTTAAACAGTCTTGAAGGAATCAGTATTTTAAGCTCCACCCATGTACAAAGATTAGCAAAAGGCAACAATGCATTGTATCTTACTGCTCACTCTTGGTGTCATGATTTGGTCTCTTTTAGTTCTGTATTACAGATCTATTAGATTTATTAGTTTAGATTTATTCATCTTGTTTTAGTTCTCATTCTTTACTGGTGCTTGTTTCCCTTGTGTGTTTCCTGTTTTATTTTATAATCTGTTATTGTAGTGTCATCCTTACAGTATCCAAAAGCAGACAGCTCTTCAGCTGAAGAAACTGACACAATCATCAAAAACATCCATATTTAAATCCTTTGATTGAGTCATGGTGAAAAATCTCTTCTCTATGCCGTTTTTCTTTATCTCAGTGGTTAGTATGATTTTTATTGGTGGTTAAAGACATCATTCTGATAGGTCCTCTTGGGGCAGTTGTTTTTCTCAGCATGAATGTCCATGCCCATGTTGAACTCAGTCCAGTCCGTCGTTGGATTCACAGGTTTTTTACAACTAGGTCTTATCAGCTATCTTACAGAGCTGGGACTGTACAGGCCGAGCTGCTGATATCTCGGTCTGTAACTTTTCTCTTAGGGCTCTCACCTTTTGACATGCACATAGATACAGATCACATGTCTTAGCCTTATTGGATTATGTGAACTGTTTATAATTTGCTGTAAACACTGTTTTCACTCTGTACTTTCATGTGAAGTTTATGAAGACGTAGAGTTTTCTGAGGAACGTGATTTTTTGTAAACACACAATACAAGTATTGATTTATTATAATAGATAGTAATAAATATGCAAGTCTACAGGGCACATGTCTTAAGACCTCAAATAAAAGCGAAGCCCATCATTAAACAAAAGAAGGATTTTATCATGTCCTCATGTGAACACTTTGAATTTTTTTATTAAAATGCACATGCTCTTAGACACAAATTTAACCCATCAGAACAAAAAAAGGGAGGTTGGTCATTTTCAATGACACTGGCTTTAAATATATACACACACAGTTAAAACTGTTTATACCAGTGTGACCAAGGAATTTCAAAGGCTCAACTATGATTATATAAATTTAAGATTAAATATATTCTGCAATGCATGATGTCTATAGTGAACAGACAATTCATCATCATTTTCATGAATTTAAATGTGTCACTAGTGGCACTGCTAGAGCCTGAGTCATGACAAAAATGTTATACCCCCCCAAAAAAATAAAATAATATAAAATAAAAATCAATCAGTCAATCATCGGACTACAACTTTGATTCCTTAGTCTGATAATCAGCGGGGCTCTCTTCGTTTTCAGCTTCTTCTTCCTTCTTTCCTTGTCTCCTGTTTGAATGTTATACGGATATTTAGTGACACAGTAACAGCAGCTGCATCACAGATCAGAGATTAACTACAATAAGAACGTTGGTAAGAAGAGTAGACCATTATACATTAATAATTGTTCATGCTGCACTTCTATAAGATGGTCCCTAAGGGCCTTCAAGAGATGCAACATTACATAAAAATCACAGAAATTGGCAAGTGAGCCATTTTGAGTTTTTCCTTTGTTAAAATTAAAGCAAACTTTGTTGTTTATTATTTATCCGCTCTTTTTTGTATCTGTAACACAGGAAGTATACAGAGGGTTGACTAAGACTTGGAAGATACAGCTCCATCCCTCAGCATTTTTTCTTGACTTTAGTCATGTAGAAATGAAAGACTTGATATTATATCTTGCAATTAGAGAGACATTGTTGACTGTGAACATACCGCACAGTGTATGAACTCACCTGAATATCTGCTGCATCTGTGATAAGGTCTCTGGTAAAGGTTTGTTAAAGGTCTCTGGGAGAAGGAGCGCTAAGACAGCACCAACAACTGCAACGCTTCCCATCAATATGTACGGGAGTGACTTGTAGTATTGACCTGCAACAACAAAGTCAAAGTAAATCACTTCTTAGATTTACACAAACAGCCAAAAGCTTTTGCAGCAATAGAAAACAATCTGCAATATTATTTCTCCATAAATCATTTTGTCAATTAAATGTTTTAGGATTATGGACATATGGATGATTGTCTTTAGGCATTATCCAATTAATTATTATTATTTCTTTATTGGAAGACTCAAGGTCCATTTGAAAGACATACAGCAACACACAGAGAATTAACTGTCTAAAACTTTTAGATATTAATTTTACTGTTGACAATATTTAAAACAATAAATCCATACCCAGATAAATGATGAAGGGGGAGATGATTGTTCCAACACGAGCTGCCATTGAACAACATCCCATTGCTGTATTTCTGATAAAAGTGGGGAAGTGCTCTGATGTGACAGCACATACGACACAAAATGCAGCGGTCATGCCAAATTTCCCCAACATCTCAAGAGACACGGATACAGCAGGAAGACCTGAGGAAACCATCAGAAACAGCACACACTGAGTGAGACAAATACCCCAAAGTTTACCAAAGGAATGTAAAACTTCCCCATATTAACTCTACCGTTTAAATGTTTATAATTTAGCTGTGTTTCTGGTTTGTCCCTTTGGTAAGCAAACTGAGTTGATCAGTCAGCCCACTAAATATTTCATATGAAATAAGAAAAGACTAAAATATGAACGTATTTTAAGAGTGGGCAACATTTACAGTAATCAAGTGTCACAAGGAGGATGGCAACTGTTTTTTAAAATATATAAGCATCTACTGGATGGCTCAACATAACATTCAATTATCACTAACTGCTAAAAACATCAAAAGGAAAACATTTTTATTCTATTTGATTTAAAGAGTTCGAGACTTACCAATGGGGATGGTATTAACACAGAGGATCATCACACCTCCAAGCAACAGTGTTGAAGACTGACAGAAGCGTCTGGGGCAAAACTTGAGCAACAGAAGAGCAAAAATATAAGCTGGCACTTCAGTTGCAGCAGAGATGAAGCAGTTTAAATAAGGGCTGCCGTGCAGGTTTGATGTATTGAGGGTTAAAGCGTAGTAACTGATGGTGATGATGAACCTGGAGAAACATTCAGAACAAGACATGATATACAAACAGTTAAAAATTAATTCAAAATACACACAAAACAAAGATTTTAGTCAATTTGATGATGTGATGGATTGAGGTGTAAGGAAACTGTAGACCTACCACAGAAGTGAACACAGCAACGTCACACAAAACAAATTGCAGTTGCTTATAACTGATAAGTTGTTTGTCTTGCTTTTCATAGCCAGTACTTCATCGATCTGTAAAAATACAAGAATTGTTAAAACAATTCAGTCTGAAAAGTATAATTCTAGTCTTCTTTACATTTGACTTCTGAGCTGCTGAAACCCTCGAAAATGATTAAGGAGTATTGACAGAAATACTGTAAATGTCATCTGTAAGTCATTCATAAAAGGACGTTCAGTGGTCTGTGGAGTGTAAAAGTACAGAATCATTTAAAATAGAGATCTTATGGGATCGTCGGTGGCGCAGCGGCAGGGCGCGCGATCCCATGTATTGAGGCTATAGTCCTCGCGCGCGGGCGGCCCGGGTTTGCGTCCGGCCTGTGGCCCATTTCCCGCATGTCTCTCCCCCCTTCCGACTCTATCCACTTTCCTCCCTCTATAATAAAGGCATAAAAGGCCCAAAATAAATCTTGAAAAAAAATAAAAAAATAGAGATCTTATTATCATATATGTTCTGCTGCAGGGGTTTGATAAAGACTGACACTACAATAATAACATTAAATATGATTTATTTTGCCACTGGTTTAAGATTCATTAAAATAAATGGTTTATTGAAGCCAGCAATTAAGAAACATGCTACGTTGCTGGCATCCCTGTCAACCGTGCAGCAGATTGTATGTCCTCCTCAAGTTTAGATTCTGGTGTGGAATAGAAGTAAGTGGTTTTAATACACCACATGGCCATTTGGTCTCTGCTCTGTTTGCCAGGTAAACAACGAACCAACAGGTCTTAAGACAACTGATTCCATTCTATGAAGCTGGAAAAAGTGTTTTATTATGATCACAATTTGGTCAAAACTGTGGTTTGGTTCCAGAAGATTGTGAATAGTTTTAACTTTAATTACTTTGATTAATGAGTATAACTGTGTTATAACAAGTTCTTGAACCTCTGACCTTTGCACCTGCGCTCTCAGCTGAGCGGCACATGTGGTTCATCTTTATGACATGATATTCATAAAACTGATACCTCAGCTGCTGTAAAGATGGTCTGTGGGGCCTCTATGTTATTTCTCTTGGCAGCGTCCCTCAGTATTGCCTCAGCCTCTTTCACTCTTCCCTGATAAAAGAGCCAGCGAGGAGACTCTGGGACGATCCTGGACAATAAAAACACACAATAACAAAAAACAATGACAATAATGAAAGATGAGAATATATGCACAAAACCAAACCAGTTGGCAGTACACAACAACACAGGGCCTACACAATAACATACAAAGTTTCCTTTAAAGGGACTGGAAAACAATATGTCATAGCTTGTGCACCTTACTAACTTAAAACTCTCTCTTGAAGTATCCCAGTTTAATAACGTGTGGAGGTGGTTTGTTTCCCCAAAACCATGAACTGATAAAACTCCCACCAAGGAATTTCAGAAAATGGTCACAATTGTTTTAGGTTCAATGGGTAAATTACTGTACATGAGTTGAATATTCTTACCACCAAAGTGGGAGGTAGGTCAGGCCAGAGGCAGCCATGGGAATCAGCAGCATTCGCCAATCACGGAGGAAGTAGGCTGCAGCTGGGCTTGCCATGTACCCCACAGCAGAGCCCATGAAAACCCCAAGAGAGCAGAAGAACACTCTTTCTTTTGGGCTTAGAAGTTCTGTACCTGGATGAGTAACGCAAAAAAAAAAAAATAGTTGAGGCTGTCAAGTAAAAGTTTTCTATTTAAACTAATTTTCTTTGTGTTTTACCTAAAAGCTCAAACAGGCCATGATGATATACAAAAGCCCCGTTTCCACCAAACGGTTCAGTTCAGTTAGTTTCGGTACAGCATGCAGCATTTTGTGGCATTTCCATAAACTAAAGCTGGGAAAGATTCTCAAATTTCCAACTTGTAATGTCCTACTTTAAGGTGGAGCTAAAGATTGCAGTCCGTCAATTGGTCCCGTACGACAGTGGCATTAAAAGGCAAACACAACCTCTCTGTGTTTAAATACCCAACTCGGCTGTATTTCTCCTCGCGGCACACAGCCCTCTTTGTAACAAAGTTGGATTTTATTTTGCACCAAAGAGCCACATGCACAGTTTCTCAATCAGAGGTGTGTTAATTGTCCTGATATCAAGCATCCGTAGTGCAAAATACTATGAAGTGAATTCACCTCTCATTTAGTTTCCCCATTCCTCTCTCATAATAAAAAAGATCAAGTAATCAGTGGTGGTCATATTTCACGAGGGGTGCTCTGAAATGACAAAGTAGATGAATTGCTGGATGTTGGTCCTTGTTTACTGTGTGGCGTTTTTCTACTTTGTTTAATTTATTAGCGATCTACACTCTTGCGCTGCTATAATTTCACGCTATTACATAACTGATGCAGCTATCGGCATCAGGCTTAGACGGCTATCAAATATGGCACTGTTATCTGGGAATCGCAAACAGGAACAGGCTCCACTGAACCAAACCATACCACACTCTACTGATCCATACCAGACGGCTTAGTGGAAACGGGGCTAAAGATTTTGTAAGGTGGGGGTTTTTATATCTCTGTTGAATGAATGAGGAGAACATTGTCAAACAGACTTGTGGATCATCTAAGATTTATTTAGCCATGGTCAAAAAACATACCTACATCACAGAAAATTACTCAGACATACTTGACCAAGACTTAACAATGATTGACCAGAAACTTGCCGTTTCTGGTCAATCTTACAATCATACTCTCATAATCTTACAATCACTAACATGCTGGACCAGGACTCTGCAGTCACTGGCCAAAGTATTCTTCTTCACAGTGTTCCTTATTTTCTGATAGAAAGACAGCCCCCGAATATTTGACTCTGTATAAGGCATGAAGAACACATCTCCTTGACTCGAATGTCAAACATCTATGTTAAGCAAATTCTCTCAGACAACAACAGACACTTGACTCCAAACCAAATATAGCTCTGCTACTATTGTATTGTCTTACACATGTATGTATTACAACTTCATAAACCTAAAAGATTTACTCTCACATGGTTGACACAATTAAAAGATATATCCACAAATTTATTTATTTAAGATGAATTAATCCATCAAAATACGTTCTATCAGATATTAAGAGGTATCAAATAAATACTGAATGCTTGATATCCTCAGTGGAAAACATACCCAGCACCAATGCGACGAGAACATTGGAGTATCCTCCCCCACCAACGAAGAAGAAAATAAGAGTGAAGATCTCCCAGCTTGGTGAGAATATTTGCGCTGCAATTGCAACAGTCTGTACAACCATCATGAGAAAGAGTGTGGGTCTCCTTCCAACCCTGTGAAAGAAAGACATTACATGATTTTCACAAACGGACTGTTAAATGTTTCAGAGACTGCCGTGTGCAGTACCAACCTGTCAGACATCTGGCCGGATAAAAACGCTCCCACTAGTACACCAACATAATGGATAGAGGTAGCCAGTGGAGTTTTGTAGCTATTGTCACACACCAAGTCCCACTGCAAATGGAGACATATTACTTAGATATCAGCATGCAACAGTAGCAATATGGAACATCTTTTAGCAGCACCATAATCTTCCTAAATGTACATATAGTATCACTGCCACAATGTTTATTTCACCTATATTTCACCAGGTAAACTCCAACTGAGAATTAGAATCTCTTTTATAAGAGCATCCTGGCCAAGTCAAGCAGCAGCACAATTTACTGGGTTTTAGACATAAGTTACTCTTTATTTGATTTCCCCCCGAAAACAAGAAGGTTATAAAACAGCAGAGACTAGCTCCATGGTACAACTCAGAAATGTGTATGCTGAAACAAAGTTGCGTGAGTAAATTTGAAAGAATGTGGCACTCCACCTGTATTTGAACCTCGTCTTCATTCTTGATTTAATAACCCAATAGGCCTACATTATCTAACCTTCCTTTTACCACAAAGGTCCTGGAGCAAGTGTTAGTTTATCAGTTATATGACTTTCTCCATGACAACAGTTTATTTGAGGATTTTCAGTCTGGATTTAGAGTCCACCATAGCACTGAAACTGCACAAATAAAGTCACAAATGATCTACTTCTGTGGACTTCTCTCTGTGCTCATCCTGTTAGAGCTTAGTGCCGCAATTGACACGACTGACCATCGCATCCTTTTACAGAGATGAGAACAATAAATTTAAATTACACTTAATTGTATTTCACAATTTCAAATTTCTAATACTTGCAAATGGAAGTAAATTGATGACTCACCTCTGTGACAATGGTTGACTGGTAGATTTCTTTGCTGTAAGTCCAACCATCCAGACAACTCTCTAAAGGAATATCACTCACATTTACATCCACATTTGGGATGATACCTTTTTGAGAGTAGTTACTGACAAAATCCAAGTTGAGCCTTGAGCAGGAGCTTCGCTTTACTATTGACAGTATCCAAAGGGATCGTCACATTTCTCCACATGTCATTGATATTGTTGTTTTCAGGGATAAAGCACTCATGAGGAGGAGTGTCACCTATAAATATTATAATGGTACTAACAAATCCATTTGGGAGGATGCTGATGGCCAGTGCGAAAAAAATCCTTTGTTGAAAGGGTCCCCAAGACCCAAGGAAGGATGTGATACTGTCATAGTCCCTGATCTTTAAGCTGCCCATTGTCTTGCCAAAACCCTTGATATTAAAAGAATTTAAGAAAGGAAAAAACACATCCACAAGGCTCAAGAGTAAATTTGGACTACTGCTCTGTGAATCAAATTTGGCCCTTCTAAGAGATAAAGCTGTGTTATATATATGCCAGCTTCACTTGATGTCAGAGGTTACATACATGCAACAGGCTACTCTTAGAAAACATCTCGAGTTATGCAAGAAGTAGCAAGTGTGTTCAGGCACGGAGCTTATGGCTCATTGCAGAGGGGGTGGGGACTTAGTGGGCCCTTGAACTGTCTATACGCTAATGTATAGCGTGTGTAGCCAACCAGTCAGAGACTAAGAGCCAGATTATACACACTGGCCAACATGCTCTTTGCCTTTCTCCGTCCTTCTTGCACGCTCATACCCCTCCAAGTTCCTCCCTATTTATCTCACACACAGATTTTAAATCTAAAAATTAGATGGTGGTTAAATGACAGGAGCAGTGTCATTTAATCACGGTTCAGTTGCTGCTCTGTTGCGTTTTGTCTTCAATGGAGCCACATAATCCAAAATGTTCGAGTAAGGCGAGTTAAAGAGAGTGAGGCTAAAGCTCGAGCAGTCGAGCAACCATGATGCAGAGAGCAGGCAACCTGTTGTTTAAAACTCGACATAGTCGCGGGGGCCCAGCAAAGGGCTGTCAATGGGTTGGGATCAATGGCACTGCAACAGGCACCAGCACCCCTCTGGTGGTGTTTGCTGCTGAAGTTGAGAATCCCCCCTCCCTTGGCAGTGTGGAGGGGGCTCTCTCTGCTGTGCAAATACATTGTGTGTCTTTATTGCAGCAAAACACTCAAAAAAAACCCTTTTAAAATATTCAACTGAATAACTAAAATGTTTGTTCAATTTGGCCTAAAGTGGGCCCTTGAACGGATCAGGAAACAAGTCAATATATACTTGGGCATGGAGTAAATCATTTTCAAACTGAGGTAAACCATTAATGTGAAGACAGGTTGTTTGCAGATAAAGCAGAAAGAAAGTTATTACACAGGGACAATTGCTCTCAATAAACCCTGAGACAGATGTCTAAAGTCCTGATGAAGAGGAGCCCATAAGGGATTTAGAACGAGAGCCCTGCTCACAGCTAAAAAAAAGCTTCTGCGTACAGTGTTTAATAACTTTTGAACTTTTGTTTACAAAAGTGCTAGAAACAGGGAAACACTTTATGAATAATAATTATGAAAAAAAATTCAGGAGGTCCTGTCTTAGTTCAACGTAAAAAATACACCTTTTTTACAACTGTCTTTTTTTTTTAAATTTTAATACTGATAATTACTTCCATTCTGAGACCAGGTTGATGTAAAATTGGGACTTTAATGAACCTGAATGATACTTGGTACTTATGTTTTCCTGATTAAAATGATGTATGGCACTTGATATTACCTTTCATAAAAGGTTTTAAAAAACTGAATAACTGCAGAATAGTCAGTCACCCCCAAATTTACTCTGTATAGGTCTTTAAGGGTAAATAGGCTAAAAAAACCCACAAAAAAAAACCAAGCAAACATGTGTTGCTATATAACAATGCTTCAATTCCAACACTTTAAAATATTCCCAGTCTGGTCAGAAAGCTTTCTCACATGATGATTTTGAAAATAAACAGATGATACTTGAGCCCTAATAAAAAAGACAAGTGCTCCATGGAGTAATCCACTCATGTCCTGAAGCCCTGCTGATTTGTCACATAATCTAGCCCCAAGTGATCCCCCAAACTCAGCGGGGAAGGCAGATGGTTTGTGAGAACCAGTAAATCACCAGGGTTACCAAGCGGGCACCTCCCTCCACCATGGTTTTGTCTAGTTAAACCAAGCACATCTCGGGAAGGCTTTACTAATACTGTAGCTCCAGCACATTTCTTTTAGCAACGCAGAGCACATGCCAATGGTTTTCTTTAACAGAGCGATACTTGTCTTTTGCAGTGAACATTTAACACTTTGTGAGTTACCAACCCTTGAAGACCAACAGTGGGTTTTAGATTTTGATGGTTTGTATAATTCTATAATTCACTCATCACACTTTTACTTAATGATAAATAATACATGACCTGTAATTTCAGGGCTGTTTTTTTTAATATGAAACATCATGTTAATTCTTAATTTGTTGAATAGAATGTAATACAAGATACAAAAAAAGAAGAAAAAAAACAAACAAAAAAAATTGCATTGCAATTGCATTTTTGTTCCAAATTGAAAGGAAAGATGAAAAAATCAAAATAGTTTGACTTTTTCATTTTGTTTCATTTTGTATATTACTAAGATGATTCACGCTGTTTGTCAGCTGATCATCAGAGTTTGAGACAGGGGAAGTGTTACGGGAAGTGGTTTGAGGTTGAATGAGAAGGTGAATGAACGTGTGAAAGTATACCAGTCTTCCTGCTTGAACTTACGCTGAGCTCCATTTCAACAATGATCCAGTTGTTTCTTGTCTTGGCTTTTACTTCTTAAGGGTAGCTCTGTCAAAGATGACCACTGTAGCAATGAGCTCACCACTGTTAGACGTTTAGTTTAAGTCAAAGTTTAAAAAACCCCAAAGACAACCTCGGGACTATGTCAGGGAAGAAGTAAATTGACTACAAGCTAATAGGAACAAAATTGCAGCCATCAAAGAGGCCATGTAGCATTGAAAAAATACCTTCTTGTTCCCAGAACTATAGTTAACCAGTAATTATCATACAGTATTATTCAACAGAACAGCATCAGCAATATGCTCACTAAAAACACAGTTATGCGTGACTGTAATCCATTTGATGCAGCCCAGCATGTGGAGGAGCAGCAGATGCTCCTCCAGCCTCCATCAGAGGAGGTACCTCTCAGGACTGAAGCAATAGTTTGACAACCTTTTTTGTGTACATGTTTTAATCCTTGAAGGGATATCCTGGTTCACCCTCTTATTGTAGAGACATGGTTCTCACACACACAGGCCTGAATCATACACATGCACAAGCAGGACTTGTGGACGTGCATTCATGGAGAGATGTCGGAGTGTGGCGGCAGCCCCCACTGGAAGCGCCCCCTGAGCTGGTGGGGGTTCAATGCCTCTCAAACCGGAAACATCAATTTCAGATAATTCAGCCATAGATGGTCGTAGCAGAATCTAAGTTGCATGAAAATGTCACTCTTCATGTCCCAATTATATTATTATCTGACTTTAATAATAAACATTCTTTGATATCCAAACCGAACATGTTGGTGAACAGTTCTTCAAGCCCCAGTTTGTAAAAGTCTATTTTAGACACTCCAGGTGAAACAAAACCATTCTCCTCTCATGTTAGTCAAGTTTTTAGTGTGAGAGTGTTTTGACCTAGGCGCAACCAGATAACATGAGGTCGTTCACGCCTCCACAAGTGGTCGGCTTCCCCTAAATGTTATTCAGGAATCCCTTTCAAGTTCCAACGACTTATATTCAGCATCTCCCGTGGTGAGTTCAGATGGACTTTTAAACCATGGAAACTGATCCTTGTGTGAGAGTGAGAGAGACAGAGGGGCCCTTATGTGTTGGAGTCCAGAGGTCACTCAGAATATTATATTACATTATCATCGAAGTTTAAGGTGCCGGAGCAAACACTAGTATTCAAACCAAAAACATTGCACTGAACTGACGGTAAGTATAATAATAATCATGCACATTGGAAATGTCTGAGTCATCTTTATTTTCTCATTAAGAAGTTATTGCCGAAAAGACAAATAAAAGCGAAGCCTATCATTAAACAAAAGAGGGATTTTATCATGTCCTCATGTGAACACTTTGAATTTTTTTATTAAAATGCACATGCTCTTAGACACAAATTTAGCCCATCAGAACAAAAAAGCAAGGTTGTTCATTGTCAATGACTCTTGCTTTAAATATATACACACACAGTTAAAACTGTTTATACCAGACTGACCAAGGAATTTCAAAGGCTCAACTATGATTATATCAATTTAAGATGAAATATATTCTGCAATGCATGGTGTCTATAATGAGCAGATTATGTATCATAATTTTCATGAATTAACATGTGTCATTGGTAGAACTGTAAGATCTTGAGTCATGACAACAATTTTATACACCCCCCCAAAAAAAAGAGAAAATAATAATAATAATAAATAAAATAAAAATCAGTCAATCAGTGAACTACAACTTTGATTCCTTAGTTTGATAATCAGCGGGGCTCTCTTCTTTTTCAGCTTCTTCTTCCTTCTTTCCTCGTCTCCTGTTTGAATGTTATAAGGATATTTAGTGACACAGTAACAGCAGCTGCATCACAGATCAGAGATTAACTACCAAATTAAGAACGGGGGTAAGAAGAGTAGATCATTATACATTAATAATTGTTCATGCTGCACTTCTATAAGATGGTCCCTAAGGGCCTTCTTAGAGATGCAACATTACATAAAAATCACAAAAATTGGCAAGTGAGCCATTTTTAGTCTTTCCTTTGTTAAAATTAAAGCAAACTTTGTTGTTTATTATTTATCTGCTCTTTTTTGTATCTGTAGCACAGAAAGTATACAGAGGGTTGACTAAGACTTGGAAGATACAGCTCCATCCCTCAGCATTTTTCTTGACTTTAGTCATGTAGAAATAAAAGGCTTGATATTATATCTTGCAATTAGAGAAACATTGTTGACTGTGAACATACCGCATAGTGTATGAACTCACCTGAATATCTGCTGCATCTGTGATAAGGTCTCTGGTAAAGGTTTGTTAAAGGTCTCTGGGAGAAGGAGCGCTAAGACAGCACCAACAACTGCAACGCTTCCCATCAATATGTACGGGAGTGACTTGTAGTATTGACCTGCAGCAACAAAGTCAAAGTAAATCTCTTCTTAGATTTACACAAACAACCAAAAGCTGTTGCAACAATAGAAAACTTATTTTATCAAATAATCTGCAGAAATGTTTCTCCATTCATAATTTTGTCAAGGATTATGGATATATGGATGACTGCCTTTAGTTATTGTCCAATTAACTGTCTAAAACTTTTAGATATTAATTTTACTGTTGACAATATTTAAAACAATAAATCCATACCCAGATAAATGATGAAGGGGGAGATGATTGTTCCAACACGAGCTGCCATTGAACAACATCCCATTGCTGTATTTCTGATAAAAGTGGGGAAGTGCTCTGATGTGACAGCATATACAATACAAAATGCAGCGGTCATGCCAAATTTCCCCAACATCTCAAGAGACACGGATACAGCAGGAAGACCTGAGGAAACCATCAAAAACAGCACACACTGAGTGAGACAAATACCCCAAAGTTCACCAAAGGAATGTAAAACTTCCCCATATGAACTCTACCGTTTAAATGTTTATAATTTAGCTGTGTTTCTGGTTTGTCCCTTTGGTAAGAAAACTGAGTTGATCCGTCAGCCCACTAAATATTTCATTTGAAATAAGAAAAGACTAAAATATGAACGTATTTTAAGAGTGGGCAACATTTACAGTAATCAAGTGTCACAATGAGGATGGCAACTGTTTTTAAAAAAAAATATATAGTATAGTATGTAGTAATAAGCATCTACTGGATGGATTAACAAAACATTCAATTATCACTAACTGCTAAAAATATCAAAAGGAAAACGTTTTTATTCTATTTGATTTAAATAGTTTGAGACTTACCAATGGGGATGGTATTAACACAGAGGATCATCACACCTCCAAGCAACAGTGTTGAAGACTGACAGAAGCGTCTGGGGCAAAACTTGAGCAACAGAAGAGCAAAAATATAAGCTGGCACTTCAGTCGCAGCAGAGATGAAGCAGTTTAAATAAGGGCTGCCGTGCAGGTTTGATGTATTGAGGGTTAAAGCGTAGTAACTGATGGTGATGATGAACCTGGAGAAACATTCAGAACAAGACATGATGTACGAACAGTGACAAATTAATTCAAAATAGACACAAAACAGAGATTTTAGTCAATTTGATGTGATGGATTGAGGTGTAAGGAAACTGTAGACCTACCACAGAAGTGAACACAGCAACGTCACAGAAAATATATTGCAGTTGCTTATAACTGATAAGTTGTTTTTCTTGTTTTTCATAGCCAGTACTTCATCGATCTGTAAATAACAAGAATTGTTAAAACAATTTAGCCTGAAAAGTCACATTTTATCTGTACAATTTACTTTTATTGTATTTACACCCAGAACAACTGACTTTTATTGTGTATCTGTTTATATAAACAGGTGAATATTACCTAAGTATAAACAACTTGATTAATTCTTTATTGAAATGAACCTCTGACTTTTGTACCTGCACTCTTAGCTGAGTCACATGTGGTTAATCTTTGTGATGTTAATCATAAAACAATTAGCTGATACCTCAGCTGCTGTAAAGATGGTCTGTGGGGCCTCTATGTTATTAATCTTGGCAGCGTCCCTCAGTATTGCCTCAGCCTCTTTCACTCTTCCCTGATAAAAGAGCCAGCGAGGAGACTCTGGAACGATCCTGGACACAAAAAACACAATAACAAAAAACAATGACAATATTGACTCTCAGAAAAATGAGAATATATGCGCAAATCCAAACCAGTTGGCGATGCTTAAAGGGCCTATAGACAACCACATACAAAGTTCCCTTTAAGGGACTGGAAAACAAAATGTATTTAGATAATAGCTTGTGCACCTTCATATTAACCTAAAACTCTCTCCAGAAATAGCCCAGCTTAATAATCTATCTACCATGTGCCATGTGGAGGTGGGGGGTGTAAGTGAGTATTTGAAGTGGTTTGTTTCCCTCATACCATGAACTGATAAAACTCCCACCAAGCAACATCAATAAATGGTCACAAATGTGTGACAGCCTATGTGTGTAAGATACTGTACATGATTTGAATATCCTTACCACCAAAGAGGGAGATACAACAGGCCAGAAGCAGCCATGGGAATCAGCAGCATTCGCCAATCACGGAGTAAGTAAGCTGCAGCTGGGCTTACCATGTACCCCAAAGCAGAGCCCATAAAAACCCCAAGAGAGCAGAAGAACACTCTGGCTTTTGGGCTTAGAATTTCTGTACCTGGATGAGAAAAAGATAAATGAAACTGAAATTCAAGTTTCTTCCTGTAGAACCTCATTCAAAAAAATACCTCGAAAAAATTATTAATATTATGCAGACTTGAATATTTTAGCTCCTTTACCAACAACTATTTCCCATGCTAAGATAGGAATCGTCCTCTTTATTGACACTGCTGTGTTCTTAAATCCTTAATTTAAACTACACAGACGTATCTGAAAGCTAGTATTACACATTTTGTGGGATTTTTAAAAATGTAATCTTTCCTACTTATGTTTATGCTTTTTCTCAGTTTTACCTATCAGCTCAAAGATATAATGATATATGACAATATCAAGAGGTATCAAATAAATACTGAATGCTTGATATCTTCACTGGAAAACATACCCAGCACAAATGCAACAATATAGTTGGAGTATCCTCCCCCACCAACGAAGAAGAAAATAAGAGTGAAGATCTCCCAGCTTGGTGAGAATATTTGCGCTGTTATTGCAACATTCTGTATAGCCATCATGAGAAAGAGTGTGGGTCTCCTTCCAAACCTGTGAAAGAAAGACATTATATGATTTTCTTTTTTTCCCTCAGAACCCAAACGGACTCTTAAATGTTTCAGAGACTGCCGTGTGCAGTACCAACCTGTCAGACATCTGGCCTGACAAAAATGCTCCCACTAGTACACCAACATAATGGATAGAGGTAGCCAGTGGAACTTTGTAGTTATTGTCACACACCAAGTCCCACTGCAAATGGAGACACACTATTTAGATATCAGTATACAACAGTAGCAAAATGAAACATCTCTTATTAAAAGCAGCAGCACCATAATCTTAAAGGGATACTTCACCCATTTGCATGAAGCTTTGTATCATTAGAAACATGGTAGTAGTGTTGAATGGTCGTGAATCCAGCCCTCATTCTGCCCTTTAAAAACCCGGTGCTCCTTTGCTTCAGGTGCTCCTTTGTACTGACTGTCATCAGACGAGACAACTGCAGTGGGTATTCCAGTCTGTCTTCATCATTAAAACTGACATGACTCATGTCATGCCCCTTAATATTTTGCCATGTCCTGTTCAGGTTAAGATCTGAATTGGTGTACACTTAACGTTATATTTGCTGGTAATCGTTATGTGTGTGGGGTGTGTGTGTGTGTGTGTGTGTATGAACCACCTCAGCTTGATCCTATCGATGGGAACAATGTTGGAGGTACTCATAAGCCATGCCACCTTTCAAGGAAAACTCATTTTGGCTGCATTTATCTACAATGTTATTCTTTCAGTCCTTAACCACAGCTCATGACCATAGATGAGGGTTAGAATGAACTGTAGATTGACACGTAAATCGAGAGCGTTACCTTCCAGCCTAGCTCCCTCTTCAACACGATCTGGCAGATAGCCTGGAAAACTGCAGACACTGAACCAATCAGCCTGTCAATCTGTTGATTTATTTAACCCTCGAAATTCGGAGATACTTGAAGTCCTTTGCTTGAGGCAGGGACTCTCCGGTTCCTTTCCTGCCTGAGATGTGACATTCTTCGTTCCAAAGAACCAGTCTACGCCTAGGATCAGCATGCCAATATGACTGCCTTCGACCCCCATGCCCATCCATGAAGGAGGTGGGCTGACTGGGTGGTGACGTCCATTTGTCTTTTTGGGTTGAACCCTACCAGGCCACATGGAGGAAATCCTAGCCACCAGACATTCGCCAGCAAGCTTCTCCCCCAGGGCTGACTCCAGAGAAATGCTCCGGTCTCCCACTTTTGGTCGAGGTATCTGTGTTCCCCTTCTGCCACTTCATGGAGGTTTCTGACATGTTCGCCTAATTATTTGGCTAACTTATATACACAAGAACAGACAAGTATTTGAGAGATGTTTAGGACAGAATTGACAGGGAGGGATTATGATAGCCTTGAAAAAGTTAGCCTATAATATCTCTCAGTCAGACATCATTAGCATTGTAATTTGTAGTTTAAGGTTTGCTGTGTTCGTTTTCTGAAATGCATCTTAAAAATACTTAAAAAATTAGATAGTTAACAGTATTTAGATTGTGTGTCATAGATTTAACATGTCAGTTAGTGCATCAGCTTCTCAACAAATCAACAATAGCAGCAATATCTCTTGGCATTTGTTGGGTGGTCTATGTTTTATTAGCCAACTTTAAAAAATAGAATGAGTTTGAGAAGCAATTTTCCATAATCTCACCATTGTCTCATTGACTCTGCTCGGTGTTTTAACTGGAATAGTTAGATCTAACTGTATTTTACAATTTCTCATTGATAACGTTAAATCTTGCAAATGGAAGTAAATTGATGACTCACCTCTGTGACAATGGTTGACTGGTAGATTTCTTTGCTGTAAGTCCAACCATCCAGACAACTCTCTAAAGGAATATCACTCACATTTACATCCGCATTTGGGATGATACCTTTTTGAGAGTAGTTACTGACAATATCCAAGTTGAGCCTTGAGCAGGAGCTTCGCTTTTTAATGCTATTCACAGTCTCCAAAGGGATCGTCACATTTCTCCACATTTCATTGATATTGTTGTTTTCAGGGATAAAGCACTCGTGAGGAGGAGTGCCACCTATAAATATTATAATGGTACCAACAAATCCATTTGGGAGGATGCTGATGGCCAGTGCAAAAAAAATCCTTTGTTGAAAGGGTCCCCAAGACCCAAGGAATGATGTGATACTGTCATAGTCCCTGATCTTTAAGCTGTCCATTGTCTTACCAAACCCTTGATATAAAAAAAAAAGAAAGGATGGAAAACGACATCCACAAGGAACAAGACAAAGTTTTGACGACTGCTCTGTGAATCAAATTTGACCCATGTGAGAGAGAACGCTGAGTTAAATATGAACTTTATCTTGGAGGTTACACAGTTACATACAAAAACTTTACACCTCTCTAGTTAAGCATTAAGTAATAAGGTCCTTAAGGGTTAGGACATGAGCTCTGATGAAAGGCAGAATTGTTCTTGTAAATCTTGGGAAATGAGTAAATCATTTTCCAAAAGTGGTAAACTAGTAATGTGTCTATACTGATTGTTAGCAGATAAAACAGTAATGACATGATCGAACTAGATAATTTTTGCTTACCACGGTCTAAAGGATGTCTAAAGTCATTTTGGACAGCAGCTGACAAGGGATTTTATTCCGTTCTTAAACAGTTTTGAAAGAACCAAGAACACAAGTACAAAGACCAGCAAAAGGTAACAATGCATTGTATCTTAGGCTACTGCTCACACTCGGTGTCATGATTTGGTCTGTTTTAGTTCTATATTACAGAGTTTAGATTTATTTATCTTGTTTTAGTTCTCATTCTTTGCTGGTGTTTCGGGTGTGTGTTTCTTAGTTTTATCTTTTGTGTTTCCTGTTTTATTTTATAATCTGTCAATATAGTGTCAAATTAGTGGAGACCCGTATTTAGGACTGGGCCAGAAGTAGTCTAAGCTGGGACTTACTAGTGTTAGACAATGCCAACAATCAAAGTTTTGTACCATTATAAAAAATAAAGTTAACCTCTGGACTTTATTAATAAAGAAGTAAATTTATGACAAGCTAACAGGAACAACATTGCAGTACACACAGGAATATTGAAAGGCAACATCACAATAATTACAAATAATCTGTATCTAAGCAAAACAGGATTTACATAAGGGTCGGGATGGAATTGTCTTATCCAATTCAACAAATCAAAGAGATGACCTGCAATATTTTGATTTTTTCATATCCTTCAGGACCTTTAGGTTGCATAAGGAGTGTGCACTGAAAAAGAGATACACATAGACACAGAGCGAGCTTTTTTGCTATAGTTTTGCTTTTTAACTAAGAAATAATCACTGATTTTATTAGACTGACGATGTGCTGTCACACATCTTGCCAGTCATAAGGGGCCCCTTATAATGTTCTTTAGTCTACACAGAGATTGCTGTTGTTTTGCACTTGATTTTCTTTATTTCTCCATTAAGGAGGGCTCATGGTGATAAAAAAAGGCTTATATTCAGGCCATTCCTTTAGTATTTTTGGAAGGACTTTTTTTGTATTGACATCAAATACTGAGCGCTACAACTTTGCAACATTAAACAGTAACTTAACGAAAAAAGCTCTGGTTTTGAGGCCCCGGTATATGCATGTGGGGTAATCCACCCCTGATCCTAAAGTGTTACTCAGTAGTACAGCATCAGCAATATACTCACTAAAAACACAGTTATTACTGTAACCTATTCGATTTAAGCCCAGCATGTGGAGGAGCAGCAGATGCTCCTCCAGCCTCCATAAGAGGAGGTACCTCTCAGGAATGAAGCAACAGTTGGATGACCTGTACATTATCATCAAAGTATAAGAGTGAGGTGCAAGGTAAACAACTTTTCTATAAATGTACACCAGTAACGAGATGATTCATAATGATGTTCATAATTTAAAATGCATCACACATAGAGCTGTTAGAGGCCTCCCCCCCCCCCCCCCCCCCCCCCCCCCACACACACAAAGGAAAATCAATCAGTCAATCAATGAACAACAACTTAGATTCTTTAGTCTTATGATCAGCAGTGCTTTCTTCTTTTTCAGCTTCTTCTTCTTCTTGTTCTTCTTCCTTCTTTCCTCGTCTCCTGTTTGAATGTTAAAAGGATATTTAGTGACACAGTAACAGCAGCTGCATCACAGATCAGAGATTAACTACAATAAGAACAGGGGTAAGAAAAGTAGACCATTATACATTAATAATTTTTCATGCTGCACTTCTATAAGAAGAGCCTTCAAAAGAATTACATACAAATTACAAAGAGCAGTTTTTCATCTGTCCTTTCTTAAAATCAAAGCAATCGTCAATCGTTTATCTGCACTTTTTTTTCTCTGTTGCACAGGAGGTATACAGAGAGCAAAGTTTGACTTGGAAGATACAGCTCCACCGCCATCCGCATTTTTTCTTGACTTTAGTCATATAGAAATGAAAGACTTAATATTTAATTTTGCAATTAGAAAAACATTGTTGACTGTGTGTATGAACTCACCTGAATATCTGCTGCATCTGTGATAAGGTCTCTGGTAAAGGTTTGTTAAAAGTCTCTGGAAGAAGGAGCGCTAAGACAGCACCAACAACTGCAACGCTTCCCATCAATATGTACGGGAGTGACTTGTAGTATTGACCTGCATCAACAAAGTCAAAGTAAATCTCCTCTTAGATTTACAAAAAACAACCAAAAGCTGTTGCAGCAATAGAAAACTTATTTTATCAAATTGTCTGAAGAAATGTTTCTCCATTGATAATTTTGTCAATGATTATGGATATATGGATGACTTTCTTTAGTTATTGTCTAATTAACTGTCTAAAACCTTTAGATATTAATTTTACTGTTGACAATATTTAAAACAATAAATCCATACCCAGATAAATGATGAAGGGGGAGATGATTGTTCCAACACGAGCTGCCATTGAACAACACCCCATTGCTGTATTTCTGATAAAAGTGGGGAAGTGCTCTGATGTGACAGCATATACGACACAAAATGCAGCGGTCATGCCAAATTTCCCCAACATCTCAAGAGACACGGATACAGCAGGAAGACCTGAGGAAACCATCAGAAACAGCACACACTGAGTGAGACAAATACCCCAAAGTTTACCAAAGGAATGTAAAACTTCCCCATATGAACTCTACCGTTTAAATGTTTATAATTTAGCTGTGTTTCTGGTTTGTCCCTTTGGCAAGCAAACTGAGTTGATCAGTCAGCCCACTAAATATTTCATATGAAATAAGAAAAGACATATAAGAAATATGAACGTATTTTAAGAGTGGGCAACATTTACAGTAATCAAGTGTCACAATGAGGATGGCAACTGTTTTTGTTTTTTTAAATAGTATAGTATGTAGTAATAAGTATCTAATGGATGGATTAACATAACATTCAATTATCACTAACTGCTAAAAATATCAAAAGGAAAACGTCTTTATTCTATTTGATTTAAAGAGTTTGAGACTTACCAATGGGGATGATATTAACACAGAGGATCATCACACCTCCAAGCAACAGTGTTGAAGACTGACAGAAGCGTCTGGGGCAAAACTTGAGCAACAGAAGAGCAAAAATATAAGCTGGCACTTCAGTCGTAGCAGACAGGAAGCAGTTTAAATAAGGGCTGCCGTGCAGGTTTGATGTATTGAGGGTTAAAGCGTAGTAACTGATGGTGATGATGAACCTGGAGAAACATTCAGAACAAGACATGATATACAAACAGTTACAAATTAATTAAAAAATAGACACAAAACAGAGATTTTAGTCAATTTGATGATGTGATGGATTGAGGTGTAAGGAAACTAGACCTACCACAGAAGTGAACACAGCAACGTCAGAGAAAACAAATTGCAGTTGCTTATAACTGATAAGTTGTTTGTCTTGCTTTTCATAGCCAGTACTTCATCGATCTGTAAAAATACAAGAAATGTTAAAACAATTCAGCCTGAAAAGTATAATTCTAGTCTTCTTTACGTTTGACTGCTGAACTGCTGAAACCCTCGTAAATGATTAAGGAGTATTGACAGAAATACTGTAAATGTCATCTGTAAGTCATTCATAAAAGCACGTTCAGTAGTCTGTGGGGTGTAAAAGTACAGGCTTATTTAAAATAAAGATCTTATTATCATATATGTTCTGCTGCAGGCGTTGACTTAAGACTGAGACTACAATAATAACATTAAATAGGATTTATTTTGCTACTAATGGTTCAAGATTGATTATAATAAATATGTTTTTTGAAGCAAGCACATTAAGGAAACATGCATGCACGTAGCATGTTGGCATCTCTGTCAACCGTGCAGCAGATTGTATGTCCTCCTCAAGTTTAGATTCTGGTGTGGAATAGAAGTAAGTGGTTTTAATACACCACATGGCCATTTGGTCTCTGCTCTGTTTGCCAGGTAAACAACGAACCAACAGGTCTTAAGACAACTGATTCCATGCTATGAAGCTGGAAAAAAAGTGTTTTACTATGATGACAATTTGGTCAAAACTGTGTTTTGGTTCAAGAAGATTGTGAATAGTTTTAACTTTAAATACTTTGACTATTGAATATTACTTTTTTTGCTCGTCTCACATTTGGTTAGGAGTTAAGGTCCTGTTTATTTTATAGTATTAGGATGCATACAGTATATATACTGTTGGTTTTAAAGTGCAGTAAAGCTGCTCTGCTGGCCTTCCATGGGTGATGCATAGTTGTCTTGGTTTCCACTTGTCCAATTACAACACAAATTTTCTTTCTGAAGTTTGTTATAACAAGCTTTTGAACCTCTGGCCTTTTCACCTGTGCTCTAAGATGGGCGGTACTTGTGGTTCATCTTTATGACATGTCAATCATAAAACTGATACCTCAGCTGCTGTAAAGATGGTCTGTGGGGCCTCTATGTTATTAATCTTGGCAGCGTCCCTCAGTATTGCCTCAGCCTCTTTCACTCTTCCCTGATAAAAGAGCCAGCGAGGAGACTCTGGGACAATCCTGGACAATAAAAACACAATAACAGAAAACAATGACAATAATGACTCTCAGAAAAATGAGAATATATGCGCAAATCCAAACCAGTTGGCGATGCTTAAAGAGCCTATAGACAACCACATACAAAGTTCCCTTTAAGGGACTGGAAAACAATATGTATTTAGATAATAGCTTGTGCACCTTCATATTAACCTAAAACTCTCTCCAGAAATAGCCCAGTTTAATAATCTATCTACCATGTGCCATGTGGAGGTGGGGGGTGTAAGTGAGTATTTGAAGTGGTTTGTTTCCCTCATAGCATGAACTGATAAAACTCCCACCAAGCAACATCAATAAATGGTCACAATTGTGTTAGGTTCAATGGGTAAATTACAGTACATGATTTTAATATTCTTACCACCAAAGTGGGAGGTAGATGAGAGAAGAAGCAGCCATGGGAATCAGCAGCATTCGCCAATCACGGAGGAAGTAAGCTGCAGCTGGGCTTGCCATGTACCCCAAAGCAGAGCCCATAAAAACCCCAAGAGAGCAGAAGAACACTCTGGCTTTTGGGCTTAGAATTTCTGTACCTGGATGAGTGACATATGAAAAAAATATAAATAAAAGTTGAGGCTGTTGAGTAAAAGTTTTGTAGTCAAACTAATGTTCATTTGTGTTTTACCAAAAAACTCCAACAGGCCATGATGACATACAAAGATATCAAGATATCAAAGAATGCTTGATATCCTCACTGGAAAACATACCCAGTACAAATGCAATAACAACATTGGAGTATCCTCCCCCACCAACGAAGAAGAAAATAAGAGTGAAGATCTCCCAGCTTGGTGAGAATATTTGCGCTGTTATTGAAAGAGTCTGTATAGCCATCATGAGAAAGAGTGTGGGTCTCCTTCCAAACCTGTGAAAGAAAGACATTACATGATTTTCACAAACGGACTGTTAAATGTTTCAGAGACTGCCGTTAGCGTTATACTACCTGTCAGACATCTGGCCTGATAAAAACGCTCCCACTAGTACACCAACATAATGGATAGAGGTAGCCAGTGGAGTTTTGTAGCTATTGTCACACACCAAGTCCCACTGCAAATGGAGACATATTACTTAGATATCAGCATGCAACAGTAGCAATATGGAACATCTTTTAGTAGCACCATAATCTTCCTAAATGTACATGTAGTATCACTGCCACAATGTTTATCTCACCTATATTTCACCAGGTAAACTCCAACTGAGAATTAGAATCTCTTTTATAAGAGCATCCTGGCCAAGTCAAGCAGCAGAACAATTTACTGGGTTTTAAACATAAGTTACTCTTTATTTGATTGTTCTCCTAAAACAAGAAGGTTATAAAACAGCAGAGACTAGCTCCATGGTACAACTCAGAAACGTGTATGCTGAAACAAAGCTGCGTGAGTAAATTTGAAAGAATGTGGCACTCCACCTGTATTTGAAACTAGTCTTCAAAGCCTATCTTGATTTAATAACCCAAGTTAACTACAGGCCTACATTATCTAACCTTCCTTTTACCACAAAGGTCCCGGAGCAAGTGTTAGTTTATCAGTTATATGACTTTCTCCATGACAACAGTTTATTTGAGGATTTTCAGTCTGGATTTAGAGTCCATTATAGCACTGAAACTGCACAAATAAAGTCACAAATGATCTACTTCTGTGGACTTCTCTCTGTGCTCATCCTGTTAGATCTTAGTGCCGCAATTGACACAACTGACCATTGCATCCTTTTACAGAGATGAGAACAATAAATTAGAATTACATGGACTACTTTAAATTTCAAATTTTCATTTATAAAACATGTAAATGGAAGTAAATTGATGACTCACCTCTGTGACAATGGTTGACTGGTAGATTTCTTTGCTGTAAGTCCAACCATCCAGACAACTCTCTAAAGGAATATTACTCACATTTACATCCACATTTGGGATGATACCTTTTTGAGAGTAGTTACTGACAAAATCCAAGTTGAGCCTTGAGCAGGAGCTTGGATTTTCAACGCCATTGACAGTTTCCATAGGGATCGTCACATTTCTCCACATGTCATTGATATTGTTGTTTTCAGGGATAAAGCACTCGTGAGGAGGAGTGCCACCTATAAATATTATAATGGTACCAACAAATCCATTTGGGAGGATGCTGATGGCCAGTGCGAAAAAAATCCTTTGTTGAAAGGTTCCCCAAGACCCAAGGAATGATGTGATACTGTCATAGTCCCTGATCTTTAAGCTGCCCATTATCTTGCCAAAACCCTTGATATTATAACAAATTAAAAAAGGAAAAAAACACATCTACAAGGCACAAGAGTAAATTTTGACTACTGCTCTGTGAATGTTACCGTATATATATATGCCAGCTTCACCGGATGTCAGAGGTTACATACATGCAATAGGCTACTCTTAGAAAACGTTACACCCCACTCAAGTTATGCAAAAAGTAGCAATTGTCTTCAGGCGAAGAGAGGGTGGGGACTTAAACCCCCTTAAACTGTCTATACGCTAATGTATAGTGGGGGAAGCCGACCAGTCAGAGACGAAGAGCCACATTTTTGACAATTACTTCGCAGAGCCACATTATACACACAGGCACACATGCTCTTTGCTCTTGATCCTTGCGCTCGTCCTCCTTCAAGTTCCTCTCTATTTATCTGTCACACAGATTTCAAATCTAAAAATTAACAATATCCTTGACACATACACACACACACACACACACACACAGAATTATTTGAAACCATATTTTAAAGGAACACTGTTTTTGCAGTTTGAAAACATTGTTGATAGGTACAAAGGTAAGCTTGCAACTTTTCAAACTTTTCCTTTTTCCACCATCTCATTGTGGTTAAATGACAGGTGTAGTGTTATTTTACCTTGGTTCAGTTGCTGCTCTGATGCGTTTTGTCTTCAACGGATCCGCATAATCCAAAATGTTTGAGTAAGGCAAATTAAAGAGAGTTATATGCTCCTCAGCACTTTGGTTAAAGCTCGAGCAGTTTAGCAACCATGATGCAGAGAGCAGGTAACCTGGTGTTTAAAACTTGAGACAGAAGCGGGGGCCCAGCAAAGGTCTGTCAATGGGTTGGAATTAATGGCCTTGCAACAGGCCACAGTACCCCTCTGGTGGTCTTTGCTGCTGAAGTTGAGAACCCCCCTTGGCAGTGTGGAGGGGGCCCTTTCTGCTCTGATATTACATGGTGTGTCTTTATTGCAGCAAAACACTCAAAAAATAAATAAATACAATTTTGAACAATAACTAAAATGTATGTTCAATTTGGCTCAAAGTGGGCCCTTGAGACAGCAGGGGTCCTGGAGCGGTCGCACCATCTGCCCCCACGCTCGCACCACTACAGAGTGTGTTTCAATAACATAGATAAGGAAACAATTCAAGGTATACTTGGGCATGGAGTGAATCATTTTCAAACTGAGGTACAACAGTAATGTGAAGACAGGTTGTTTGCAGATAAAGCAGCAAGGATGGTGTAGTTTCTTAATGTAAATTTACAGGATCTTACATTGTGTTGCATGTATAATACACTACAATGGTACTCAAGGTCATTTGTTTTCAATGAATCCTGAGACAAATGTCTAAGGTCTTGATGAACAGGAGCCCATAAGGGATTTACAACAAGAGCTAAAAATAGCTTCTGCATACAGAGTTTTGAACCATTAAATCTGTTTACATGCTTTAAAAAGTGGAATAAATTGCATGAAAACATTTTAAATAATACAAAAACTTCATGAGGTTCTGTCTCAGTTCAAAGTAAAATTACATCTTTTTTTATAATTATTATTATTTTTTTAAATTCTAATAAATTCTTTCATTCTGAGACCATGTTGATGTCAAATTTGGACTTTTATGAGCCAGTCTGATTTCCTGATTAAAATGATGTATGGCACTTGATGTTACCTTTCAGAAAAGGTTTTAAAAAACAGAATAAATGCAGAAGAGTCAAGAGTACATCACCGGGGTTACCAAGTGGACACCTCCCTCCACCATGGTTTTTTCTAGTTAAGCCAAGTACATCTCGGGGAGGCTTTACTAATACTGTAGCTTCAGAACTTTTCTCTCAGAAACTATTGAGACACAGAGCACATGCCAATGGTTTTCTTTTATAGAGTGATACTTGTCATATGCAATCAACATTTAACACTATGTGAGTTACCAACTCTTGAACACCAACAGTAATTTCAGGGCTGGTCTTTTTTATATGAAACCTCATGTTGAATCTTAATTTGTTCAAAAAATGTAATATAAGATACAAAAAAACAAAAACAAAAAAACAAAAAACAAACAAACAAACAAAAAGTTCAACATTTAAAAGAAAACGAAAGAAATACAAGTTTAGTTTGACTTCACTTTATTTGAAACAGTTTTCTTAACATTTTTAAAGAAACATTCTGTAAGTAGCAACCATGAACTGAGTACAAAAATAGATGTTTTAAAAATGTTAAAAAAAAAACATAAACAAAAAAACCATACATACTTTGGCAGCAGGCTTTTGGAACCAGCTGTGTATGTTTGGATTTTACTTTCAGATTTGTGATTATTAAGTTCAAGCAAGATGAATGTTCCTTCTTTTTTATTTCTTTGATGATTCTGAACTATGCAGTAAGAAATTGCACATCAGATTTTGCCTCATGATGTATGTTGAGGTTGTCACTTCCTCCATTTTCCAGATATTTCTTCTTTTTTGGTCGATTGCACAATCTGTCGTCCAAAGAAAAAAACAACGCGGATAAGCATCAAGGAAGCTACTGGTACAACATTTGTGTCTGATATTTTTTTGCGAATATATTAATATATTTTATTCCTCAATTTTACTGTGTGTTGGCTTTTATTTTGTTTACATGATTAAAAGATGCATGTAAGGTGCTGGTTGCCGACTGGTTAAATATGCTCCCCATTTACAGAGGCTGTAGTCCTCAGAGAGAATGGCCCAGGTTTAAATCCAACCTGTGGCTCCCTTCCTGCAAGTCATTTCTATCTTTCTCCCTCTCCCTGGTTTCTGACTATATCCCTTATCTGTCCCTCCAACACAATCCCCCAAATAATCTAAAAACACACAAACAAAAAAACTGTTATGCATATTTTTCCTTTTTGAATTTTGACTCCTAGAAGGAAGCAATAAGAAAATGTTTACAAATTTCCAAGGAGAATTTACGGTAGTCATTTCTGTTGGTGGAGAACTGAAAGGAAAATCTTGCTCATCCTTGCTGTTACATGTGACTGAGTAAAAGCTATTTAGCATGTTGTAAAACATTGGTTTTTATGGCTCATTCTAAATAAGTGTGTACTACAGACACGAGGACCTACCCTTGACATTCTTGCATCTGCTCCACTGTTTCTGGAAGATCTATACTTAGGGTCTCCGGAAGGAAGAAATTCACCACGGAGGAGGCTATTGTGAGACTTCCCATGAGAATATATGGCAGAACCTTATTATAAGTACCTGAACAGAAAAGTGGTTAAAATGCATTTGTAAATGTCACTGATATGAATCTATACAGAAAGCTGTTACTATATAAACTGATATGATAACATTTAAATACCTAAATAGATGACATATGGAGCTGTGATACTGCCAATGCGTGCAGCCGAGGAGCACATTCCCATTCCGACATTCCTGAGAACAGTGGGATAAATCTCTGCCGTGTAAATGTAGACGATGCTGAAAGCCATGGTGAAGCCAAACTTCCCGGTCATTTCCAAAGCCAGAGCTATATACTGAAGGGCTGAGAGGGAGAATTAAATTATTAAAACTTCATGAAGAAAAATCTACAAAATAAGCAGTCTTGGTGAAATAAAAGTGAAACAGGCAGACTGAGGTAGCGAAAAATTAACTTGAAATAATACTTGTAGTCCCACTTAGGCAGAGCAAGAGGTAAAACTCTCAGGTTTGAAAAGAACGAATATAACAGTCTTAGGGGAATACAATAAATTTGAGTATATGACATTTTTTAAATTTTGAATTTAAAACTCAATATAATGTTTTCTGTGACCAATGTTTTCTCATACTGACAACTACACTGTTTCTTTATACAAACCCTTGTAAACCCATTCTGAAAAACTGTGGCCTATAGCTATTTGGAAAACATGTTGGATGCTGTTTGGGTGAAAGAGTGGGGATGTGTGAAATTACATGGCAGTGTTTGAGTGTTGTGTCATCTGGTGAAAACTCAGGTTATATATTAATTCTATACTGTACATCACTAGATTACACTGCATGTGCTTTAAAAGTAAAGTTTTTTTCAGGTTAATATTATCGTGCATTGCCAGTATTGACTTGGACAATCATTTCATTAAAAAGTATTTTTATGTTGTCAAAAAGCTGCATTCACATTAATACAGTGTGATACACCATACCCTGAATGACTAAACGATATCTGACAATCAGTAGCAGAAACTTACATAAGTGATGAAACTGTTACAAAAAAACTTTGTATAACTTACCTTTTCTCAGTTGCACAACCTCTTATACAACGCCTGCTTTTTAAAACACTTTGAGACAGGCTCAGGCTTTACATCATACCATAGGTTTAACATACAGTAATAGCTTACGAAACACTCAGCCATTTGGACAAAGAGTCATAAGGATATGTCATCTTAAATTAGTTTCATCGGAGGACTTAGTGCTTGAGAAATGTGCCTAAGAATGTATGTATTTTGTCAAATTGAACGTGTGATGATTCTGTAAATTTACAATCAAACACATAAAGAAGTCTTACAATCAGGGATGAACTGAATGAGAAGAAGAACTCCTCCTCCAATGATGAGGAATGAGGACAGAAGTGCTCTTCTTGGACATTTTCTGAGCAGCAAAGTAGAAACCACATAGGCAGGAACCTCAGCAGCAGCTGACAGAAAACAGTTCATGAAGGGGTCGCCGCTCAGGTTCGAGGTGTTTAGGGATAATCCAAAATACCCAATGTTTATGGCCATCCTGAGAAGAAACAAAAAAGAAAACTACAATTGAAGGGACTTTGAATTACATGAATGCACTTTTAAAAGTATTTACTAGTGCTTTCTCAATCAAACTACATATGAACAGATTTCAGATTCAGCATTTATCCAACAAGCGTGACTTATAAGCTTTATAAAATGTTAGAATAGGAAGGGGAAAAAAACACTTACCACAACAACAGACACATCAATGTGATGCATCTGATGTTTCTGGATTTCAAAATATCAAACATGGTGTATGTTTTGATCGGAGG
Source organism: Symphodus melops (assembly GCF_947650265.1). Taxonomy (NCBI): domain Eukaryota; kingdom Metazoa; phylum Chordata; class Actinopteri; order Labriformes; family Labridae; genus Symphodus; species Symphodus melops. The sequence goes on from NC_136701.1 coordinate 18,229,954, forward strand.
CCTCTCCTGGACCTAAAACCAATGAAAACAAGAGAATTGATTCAGTTTTGCTTCTTGCACACAGACTGCTAAGATGTTTTATAAGCAGACTGAAATAAGGCTTTGGCAAAAAGAGTTACATTTTACGATTCTGTTTTTAGCACAGCACTGTTCTCCACGATGTAACGACTTGTTTTCAAAAACAGAACAAGAATGAGTATTCACATGTCACACATGATGTTAGTAAAAAATAAAAATCACCTCAAACTGTTTGAAAATAACTGGTGGAGCCTGAACTTTATTTTTCCTTGCAGCATCTCTCACTATGGCCTCAGCTTCCTCCACTCGACCCTGAGTGATCAGCCAGCGAGGAGACTCCGGGATAAACCTGCTCAACCATTTTAAGTGAGCATGAAACATTTATTAAACAGGTTATTCATGTTGTCATCCTTTCTGTTGAACATTTTATTTAAAGTATTGCCACATTTGTAATCAAACGCAGAAGTTTAATAAGTATAAATGAGCAGGACGTACCACCACAGTGGGATGTAGACCACAGAAGTTGTGGCCAAAACTGCCAAAAGAGTCCTCCACTCTCTGATGCCATATGCAATCCAGGGTAGTGTCATGTAACCAATGCAATAGAAAAGAAAGGCCCCGAGGGTGGTGAAGATCACTCGCATAGTTTTACTTAACACCTCCGTTCCTGTAAAAGAAGAGATTTGTATGATGAATACAGTGGGGGGAAACACATATGATGAGAAGTAATTAACATTCCATACCAAGTACAAATGCCGAGATATAGAGGGATATCTGTGAGGCTCCAACAAAGAGGAACATGATACAGAACATCCTCCATGATTGAGAGAAAGACTGGAGGATGACCGAGACACACTGAGCTGCAAGGGATATGAAGACGACCTTCTTCCTCCCAAACCTGAATGCAAAAGAATCACACGTTGTTTTTGTTGTTAAAGATTCAAAGGGACAGCAACAGATCAGTCGAGTAATAAACTGAATGTATTGAGAACAAGAGTGGTGACAGTTAATGACAGATATTCATACAATCAGTTATTAACAATAAATTACATTATCATACATTATATTATAGGGATTTTTCTCGTTTATTTTGTTATTGTTATTATGTTGTTTGTATTGGTGTTGTTTTAGTTATCGTGATTGTCTGTCGTTAATGTTTATTTTTGTCCTTATGGTTTTGTATGGGTTATTAAAGTTGACTTTGTGGCCAATATTATTTGCCGTAGTTGTATACATAAGTGGGGGCCTATTTGAATAGTGTGAGTTTAACATTCCTGCACTGCTGATGATGGTATTTTGGATTTAAATAGGCTCAAGCGCACAAGTTGAGAGTCAGCACTTTTCCCAAGTAGTCATTGGTTTCATATTTAATCCTGTGGGTTGGCTGTGCACAGCGAAAGCAGTAACTTTCTCCAAGGAAACCTGTTTGTATTGCATGTGGCAACATGTCAAATCTGAGACAAGAACCTGGCAGCTGCATGTTACCTTGTTTTACTGGCTTAACTTTTGCAACAAGAGTTGGTCAACAGCAAACCAAAGTAAAGGAAATACTGATTACATAATTTTGATCAGGTACAACTATTATTTACTATAATTCACATTATCCACAGTTAATAGTTCAAGGTTTGTGGCTAGCGTTTAAATATATGTTGAAGCTTAATTCTTAATGTGGTAAAGTTTACCTCAGCTGAACATAAAACCATGAGCCTCCTTCTCATCTATCCAGCATGTACATCAAACAATTTGCTTAAACCATGATAAATAATGTCATCTATTAACGTCCTTTCTCGTTAACAGCTTTAAAATCGTTCTAGTGACACAATGATCAAAAGGCCCTAAAACCTCTCATCCCGTCTTCTCCACTCAGTTTTCACAGCTGCAAAACAGCTGAACAGTGAACAGACCGCTGCGACCTGAACCCCCTGCTCCTAAACAATGTGAAGTTCAAATGTCTGTCAGACACAGACATGGACTAGAAGTGACATTAAGTCCTTATACTGTCTTTCAGAACAACAACAAACTACAGCAAACACCTAATCTTGTGCAGCTGTCCTGACAGAGGATTGCATAAGACATAACGCTAATTTACATGTGGTTTAAATGGGCACTAAGCACAACCCATGATCCAAGTCAATACTGATATGAAATGCAATGTTGTTACTAAAACTTACAGTGATTGTTGATGAATGATGAAGTAAAACCCATTTGTCACATCAAGGCAACCTGACCAGTTGTACTACTACTCTTTCACAATCTCAAGAAAATGAAATCCTCTCTTGGAGGTCACCGAGTTGAACAGTAGATGGAGCTATTTTCATAATATTACACATCAGGGCCTAAGTCTCCTTTGACACTACAGTGTTTAATCCTTACCTGATTTGTACGATTTAAAAGCAGACTTTTGGCAAATGCAACAGAAAGTAGAAACTCAAAGTAACACAACTACCATTTCTCTAAGTCTTAAAACTTTGAAAGTACATTCAAGGTTTTTGTTTTTGGACTTTATGGGTCTTTTATTGAGGAGTAAGAATGAAATACCTGTCAGAAAGCTGGCCTGAGATCAGGGATCCAAGAAGGTATCCTACAAAGAGCGTTGAGGATGCAAATGGAACTTTCCACTGGTTGTCACATACAAGGTCCCACTGTGGAAAGTTAAAGCACACATTTAAAAGGATCACAAAGGGGCAGATTTCCCAAAAATGCCAAAGAAAACACACATGCACACTTATATTGACCTCAGTGACTATGTTGGAGTGGTAGATCTCTTTACTGTAGCTCCATCCATTCAAACATCTCTCCTGCTCCAGATTTGTGAGGTTGACATCCCTCCCAGGAATGTATCCTTCAGCTGAGAGATTCCTTACTACATCCAACTTATATCTGCTGCACTGGCTCTGAACTTCCTCACCATCCACCTTCGTAAAGGGAATGATGGCCTTTTCCCACTCCTCTGTCAAGTTAACGTCCGGAACAAAACAGTGATGTTTCGGAGCTGCCCCAACAAACACAATGTAAAGTCCATTGAATCCAGTTGACACAAAAACTGTGTTCAGGAGA